>NW_024745189.1:0-18005 GCF_018991925.1 Homarus americanus | reverse complement strand
AACGACTTAGTTAATGCATAAAGGTCGCTGGACAAACTAAATTTCTTAAATGTTTATAAATCTTGTCAGTGACTATTACGATTTGGAAAGTTTGCTCAAGAGTCATTACCGTGTTATTATAATTAGTGTTTTTATCAAGGGACAACAATAATCTTACCTCAGCAGTGTCGGGTGATTAAATAAATGAAACCCACTTCTAGTCTATCCTGACGTCACCTGCCCCATCCCTACCCAAGCCAACCTAACCTAACCTAACCTAATTTAACCTAACCTAACCTAACCTAACCTAACCTAACCTAACCTAACCTAACCTAACCAAACCTAACCTAACCTATCCTAACATAACAAAACATAAAAATAACATAACGTAACGTAATATAATATAACAAAACCGCAACTAAGACTAAATTTTGGCGAGTCCTGATCTTATTTAATCAACACTTAAAAACCTTCGAAAAAACAAGGGATAAATATTATACGTTTCTCTTAAGTCCTGTTCCAGTTAGAAAAAAGACAACACTGTGATAAGAAAAAAGAATTAACAAAAAGACCCAACTCTTCCTGCTGCTGTTCCTTGTCCCAGCTGACACTCTGGTGACGTTCACAAAAGAAGGAGTTTATAGTAGTTACCAAGAGTCTGATTTAAGAACGTTTTACCCTTTTATTTGAAGCCTGAAGGACCGATCAACCTACAATGTTATGGTCTGGGGATATTCCTTAGTGATTAATAGTCTCTCTCTCTCTCTCTCTCTCTCACTCTCTCTCTCTGGTTGTCTTCCTTCATTCTATCTCTGTATTTCCCTCTTTCTATCTCTCTCTATCTCTGTCTGTCTGTCTGTCTATCTCGGGACTATGGAGATAAGTAAATGATCTAGAGCCAAACCCTTTATTTTAATCCCCATCCACTTTAATCTGATCCACTGTAAACCTTTCCTTCTTCCCAGTGTTCTTTAGTCGATATTCTTCAAACGTAAAAAAAAAAAAACGTAAAAAAAACAACAAAGAAACACATACACAAAAAAACACACCCAGAAAAATAGTGAGTCTCCAACTTTTTCTATTCCAAGGAACTCCTCCAGGAGACTATCAACCCATAAATGAGAAAGTAAAGATGTTCATGACAGGTTGGAAAAAGGGAAAGGATGAAGGGAGGGGAAAAAATAAACATGGAATAGCTTCGAGAAATATACTGAGGATAAATGATATTGGTCGAAGGTTCAGGAAGGAAACGGTATATAATTTGGAGAGAACTGGGAGAGTGTATTCAGTTTTCTGAGGCTGTAACATTAAAGTGAATGGTGGTTGGTGGTGGTGGTTGTTGCTGTTGGTGGTGGTGGTGGTAGTTGTTGTTGTTGGTGGTGGTGGTGGTGGTGGTAGGGGTGATTGTAGTTGATTTGATTTTGCCGCTTGCAGCGGCTACTTTATTGTGCACCCCACACTCATCCTGTGAGCGGTAGCGCAAAAGGATTACAGAGTAGGGTTTACAAAGGGTCATAATAATTAACCCCGGTTGTCAGGATATTATGGCACCGAAAGTTACACAGTATTTCATTTACATTATTTGTTTAATTCTATACATAAAGGGTAACTTATTCACAAATGCGTGAGAACAGGCGTGTGAGGCAGTATGTCTGGCCTCACACTTTGTTATTCACATTTACGTGGGAGGTATTCAAGCACATTGCGTATTTGGTTCTGTACATGAGAACTGATATAGTTACTAAGTGCAAAAAAGTGGATACAATCTTAATATGTCGGCTATCTTGCCATTAGAGATGAAGTGTTGTGCCATTTCACACACAGCAAGCTGACCTGTCCCTGTGTTGCCCTATCTTCACACAACAGAGAGATTTAGTAGCCAAGTGTAATATATGTATGGCCATGCACACTTTTACATTTAGTTTTGTTTACATCTGCTTGAGGAACATACTGCCAGAGGTACTTATATCCTAACCTTAATCTAGCGGTTACAACATCTTGTAATCTAGTGATCTTGTTACTTGCTCCATATACATGTTTCACTTGATACATCTCATCATGGTAAACTATGGATCGACTTGTGCCTGTTTGCACTTGTCTACTTGCGTCAAACTCATCAATAAGTTCCTTCCTAATTACAGTTTTAAGGGTTCTTTTTGTTGTGGTGGTGGTGGTGGTAGTGGTGGTGGTGGTTGTTGTTGGTGGTGGTGGTAGTGGTGGTGGTTATTGTTGGCGGTGGTAGTTGTTGTTTGTGCTGGTAGTGGTGGTGGTGGTTGCTGTTGTTGGTGGTGGTGGTTGTTGTTGGTGGTGGTGGTAGTGGTGGTGATGGTGGTTATTGTTGTTGGTGGTGGTGGTAGTTGTTGTTTGTGCTGGTCGTGGTGGTGGTGGTTGCTGTTGGTGGTGGTGGTGGTAGTTGTTGTTGGTGGTGGAGGTGGTGATGTTGGTAATGGTAGTGGTGGTAGTGGGGATGTTTATAGTGATAGATGTGGTGGTGGAGGATGATAATGGTAGTATAGTTACTGTCACACACACACACACACACACACACACACACACACACACACACACACACACGTCGACAAAACTCCACATATAATCCTCTTTTACGAAGTATATTGTCAGGTTCCACATATTTCCCTCTAGTCTGATATCCCTCGCGCTTACGTAGGAGGAAAGAACCAGACGACAGGAAGGAAAATAATCTCAGGTAAATATTCCTCCTTCCAGTTTATTCTCTTATGATTTAGAGATATTTTAAGAAGAAACAGAAAGATTATACTATATATTCAGGTAAATGTAAATTACAATCAATATTTATATAACTATTGATCAAATTATTACACGAACAATAATACTAAATAATAAACTTATCTTTATATATATATATATATATATATATATATATATATATATATATATATATATATATATATATATATATATATATATATATATATATATATATATATATATCGACCGTATATGTGTATCACTTAACCTTCTCATATAGTACACCCAGCGTCACCCTGAACACATTCACATACACTTCATAATACTGGTGGGACGAGGTGGCAGCGCAGGGGAAGAACTATGGTATTGACATGACCTAAACTTCCTAATATTTTTACGTTTTTCTTTTATTGAATTGCTATAAAAAGGTCCAGGAATACAGTGTTGAGATACAGTGTAACACCTGGTATATAAATACACACTTCATATTTCTTGGATGATAGAGTTAACAAACTCTTTAACTTTGAGCCACAATATAGGAAAGAATCGTTTCATATTTTCCAAGTTGTCTCTTGCTTGGCTCAACACCCGACGACAAATGATTGACATTTGGTTAAGAAAGTTATCTTAGCTGAATTCCTTCACCATTTTACTTTCGGGAATTGAGGTCCACACACACACAGGGGAACTTGTAACTAACCACACACAAAAACCATGGCCGCTCTCTGTAAGTACGATGAACTGTGCTGACGCCTGGTGTAGGTGACGGAGACTCGGGGAGCAAAAATAAACAAATAAATAAGTTACGGGGAAATATCACTAAATATGAATTGTTTCCAAAATAATAAGGTGAGAAAATAAAATAAAATCAATCTACAAATATCGACCATCCTGTTTCATAGATCAACTTCTCGA
Organism: Homarus americanus; assembly: GCF_018991925.1. NCBI lineage: Eukaryota > Metazoa > Arthropoda > Malacostraca > Decapoda > Nephropidae > Homarus > Homarus americanus. Next base: position 14,381 of record NW_024745189.1, on the reverse strand, counting down.
GAAACTTTTGGGGAAGTTCCAGACACGTCGGCGAGAGCTTTAAGACTTCAGTTCAAATCGTTCACTATTGAAGGAAATAAACTTAAGAGGTGGAGTTTTAAATCCATTATGGTAGTGAGCTTGTCAGGCTTACTTGAGGCACGACTAAATAACCCGACCATCAGGACAGCACCGAGATAAACCACATAGTACACATTAATTACAGGTAAATAATAGTATATATTAATTACCTTGTCTTAATAACCTTGCCATACACCTGTTATAAATCCACATTCAACTAATTTCTCTAGAAGTGTGTCAAATGCTGTATAGATGATACTATACATATACATAACCTGTAATGCATCATACGGCTTAGCCTCAAATATTTTAATAAGGATCTACATATACATTAGCATATACTGTACGTGTTGGCACCAATACGTTCAATTAATCTAATACATATTTATACGCGTTAACGGTTGGCGAAGTAAAGTGTAAATAAGTTGTGTAAGATCTTAATTAAAGTAAAGTTGAGTGAAAATATTGTTCTTCCACTTTGTGTTTGATATTAACACAACAAACACTCACACTAATAGCTACTACACCTTCTCTAACTCATTAACTCACGATGCTGAGTTTACTGTTATTGTCAAACTAAAGGAATTAATATAGTTACAGTTTGTGATTCATAACTGAAATAGTTAACCAAAAAAATTTAATATATTTTCCATTTTTTTTACTTCAGTTAAATTTAAGCGAGAGGAGTTTTTGTAAATCAACTAAATGAAAATACTGAAATTGTTGGGTCAGTGGGCAGGCAGGCAGGCAGGTACAGGTAGGTAGGTAGAGAGGTTCCCCCAGTAGTGTGTGGGAGATACGAGGCAAGTGGGCGAGGTGGGGGAACTTACTCTGTTGTTCACGATAATAATAATAATAATAATAATAATAATAATAATAATAATAATAATAATAATAATAATAATAATAATAATAATAATAATAATAATAATAATAAAAAGAGAGTATGATTTTTTTTGATAAACTTAAACTTTTTGGGAAGACTTTATAGAAAACGTTAACTTAAAATTGTATGGGGTGAAAGAAAATACACTTTTATACATTAACTGGGGAGAAAAAATCCATGGATGGTAATCAGGTGATAAAGCATGATAAATATATGGTGTGGTAAAGGCTGAGAGAAAGATAAGAGATAGAAAGAAGATAAGAGATAGAGAAGAGGAGGTAAGAGTGAAGCCACGAATAAGACAAATATGAGCAACAGAATGTGTCATAATTTGGCATTTACTCTCTCTCTCTCTCTCTCTCTCTCTCCTCACTTCAATCTCTGGCTGGCTGGGAACACTCACAGTAAAAAGAATTTCCACTACCAAGAGCGGGAGACAAACACTCACTCTGAGATTATTTAATAATTCAATTCCTCCTTCTTTTTCTGTCTTTCAGTTCTTCCTTTATCCTGTGTGTATGTGTGTGTGTGTGTGTGCTTTTCTCAGCTGTCACCAAGGTTGTACACGGGAGCGAAAGCGGTATAACAACACTTTTCACTATTGTTAAGTAGCCCCCCCCCAAAAAAAAAAATCATATTATTTACACATGACTATGGACCAGGACGGAATCTACCGACCAGTACAGTACTTCAGGCAGGATGGGTGAGCCTGTTCCCCTACACAACAAAGACGACCTTAGTTATACCTTCCCTCTACTGTACAACACAATAGGTTCCTGGTGGAGCCGTCAACAGCGTGTGGGAGGGATTGATCTATTACCTTGTTCTGAATTTAGAAGATATCTGGACGGAAGGGGAAGAGGCAGGGACAGGCAGGAGATGGAAAAAAGGGAGAGAGAGGATGAGAGAGAAATTGAACGAGGTGAAATAAGGGGTGAAAGGAAGGTGAGGCGAGAGAGATGAAGGCCAACTATAGAAAACAATCGAGAGAAGATAATTGGGATATATAGTGAAAGAGGGAAGGAGATAGAAGAATAAATATAAAAGATAAATACAAAGATGATGAAAAACATGGTGAAATGGTGATGAATTCTTAATTCTAGTTGTGTATGGGGGCAGAGGAAGGTAAAACTTACGTCACTAGAAATTGTGAAAACTCGTATTCATGTGAGTGAGGGAGGGAGGGAGGACGAGAGAGAGAGGGAGGATGGAGGCTGTATGTGAGGATGGCGACTGCATGGGAGGATGGTAGAGAGAGAAAGGGTGAAGGAAAGAGGGAGGGTGAGGGCGAGAGGGAGGGTGAGGGGGTGAGGGAGAGAGGGAGGATGGAGACTGTATGAGAGGATGGTAAAGAGAGGGAGGGTGAAGGAAAGAGGGAGGGTGAGGGCGAGAGCGAGGGTGAGGGAGAGAGGGAGGATGGTAGAGAGAGGGAGGATAAGGGAGAGAGGGAGGATGGGGGCTGTATAGGAGGGTGGGGTAAACAGGGGGAGTAATGGACAGAGGGAGGGTGGAGCACTGTTTACACTAGATAATGGGTGTGGTCGGGGCAGCAGCTCACCTGTGTAATAAAGCGGTCATAATACTTTACTAGCCACGCAAGCAGTATTGACATAAGGATCATATTCAACCCCCCGAGAGCATCCACCAAGCAGTAATTTAAGACTAAACTGGTTATAATTCACCGCATGCTGAGGAAAATGCTGAGAAAATATCTTTATATCGGCAAAAATACCTGAAACTATCGAGGCTTCCAGGTTAAATGAATCCCCCAGAGTGTCAGTACTGTAGGCCGCTGAGCGAAGGTTGTTTACCTGCATGACTCTCGACCTGCCGCCAGGAGCTGAGGCCAAATCCACTTTTCTTCATAACTAAATCTTGGTACTTCTTAATCTCAAAATATATAAATTAGTAAATAACTTCAAATGTGAGGGATGATAAGGGCTGATAATATGTAAATGTAATCAGGAAGAATATTTTTTCTTGTTTGTTGTTGTGTTGTGTTCTGAGGCTACGGGTCTCCCCTCCCCCTCCAAAAAAACCGGAGGTGGTACCTTTACACACATACATTCATACATACATACACACAATACAGTTCACACACAAGTACACAAACACACGTACACAAACACACACAGGTTATCAGGATGTTCTTAAGGCCTTAAACTTACAAACACTCAACCAATGCCGTGAAGGTCTGAAGTGTGGTAAGACCAGCACTAGCTGAGACAGTCACAGATCATCACTGCACCTCACAAAACTCATCACCATCCTTGAGGTGGCCCCCCCAGCACGACCCCCTCCTACCCAGCACGACCCCCTCCTCCCCAGCACGACCACCATACAATAACATTGACAATCATACGAAACCAAAATCTTAAAAAAATAGAAGGACATTTTAGAGTAAATACGGGCGTGTGAGTGAGTGAGGCAGAGGTCTGGTAAGTTATTCTGATTCACACAAGTTTGGGGGAAGTACAACCTTTTTCAACCGTTTGACACTGTGGCATTACAGTATAATGGGAATGACGTATCTCCAAAACGCCTCTTTTGAGTAAATCACATTTTAAGTTTTAAGTTCATGTACCATGGAAACTACTGCAGGAATTTCAATGAAACTTTTCACAAAAGTTGGACCGTATAAGGGATGATGCCTGTGGAAAGTTGAGCCCCATATGCCACATCCCCCCACCCCCCCTAAAAGTAAAAAATAAATCAATATCACAAAATTGGGTATAGTAGTTAAGTGTTCTTCCAATGGAATTCTCGACCTTGCGGCGGCGTAAGCGACACTCAGTCAGGTTGATCATGTAGAACAAAGGCCAGTGGACACGCCTGTGGCCACATCTCCAAATCGTGATTTTGACGCTTACTTTCCCATTCTAGGCGCCTCATATGTATTTGTGATGGAATTGGTTAATGTTAGCTGTATGCTAAATATGTCTTTGGCATAATGCTAAGTTGTGTTGCAAATATAATAATAGTTGAGTATACTAATATTACCAGGACACAACAAAGTCCCTAACACTCGGTGGCTCACAACACCAGCAACACAACACAACAAGTAAAGCCACAAGGCAGGTGTTGCTGTGGTCCTCAACATGTGACAACTTTTGCTATAACATTTTCTCTCCTTCAGCTTCTTCATGTTTCCCCGCCCTCACAATTCTCTCTTTAGTAAACGCATTGTTTCTTGTGCTGTGCCGTTTTCTACCACAAGTGTTGCAAACTTTTCCGCATGAGTTCTTATTTTCATTATTATTGTGTGTGTGTGTGTGTGTGTGTGTGTGTGTGTGTGTGTGTGTGTGTGTGTGTGTACACTCTCCAACATAAGCCACTTACCTCCAGTACACACTAACTGGGCGGAAAAACAATACAATAAAACATTCAGCTCCGACACCAGTGTTTGTAATGCGAGATTAACAACCACACACAGGAGGTAAGTTTCTTGGAGAGAAGTAAAAAAAAATCTTGATTAATAGAGAAATTGGTGACTTGTGTTCCGGGGTGCCTGCGTCATGTTATAATTATTGTTATTAATGTACAGTACAAGAGAGGCTATATGCATACTGTGTATATATATATATATATATATATATATATATATATATATATATATATATATATATATATATATATATATATATATATATATATATATATATATATATATATATATATATATGATTGTGGGGGACTTACATGAGGTATTACTCATATTATATGTGTGTGTTTAATGTCATTATCTCACAGTGACTAACACTAAGCCGCCGGTGGTGGAACACAAGTAGCGTGCTGCTGCTATTACTAAGTGTGTGTGTGTGTGTATTTACTTGCTCACGTATTGTTCTGTGAGTGTAAGTGCTCATGTACGACTGTGTATATATGTGCGTGCGTGTGTTCCAGCTTTGTAAATGCATGGTCATGGATTCTAACACAATTCTCGCATCCAAGCAAATTTGCCCTGGTTCATCATTCCATAGGACTGAGATACATACAGTAGTCTTGGCGACGTCCAGTACAGCAAGAGAAGTAGGCAGTAGGTAGTAGGCAGCCCTCAAACAGGGAGGTACTGCCGCCTGGGAAGGTACTGAAAGCATAATGTGTTGTCTAATGGTAGATCCTGCTGCCATGTGGCATCACGAAAATTGTAACTAAGTCCCAGGTTGTTGATCTGACTTTCTGCCTCATTTACACACAATTGCAGGGTCTCAATTGTTTCTCTTACTATTGACAACACAACATACAAATATTGTTTCTCACTCTTGATCTTTTTTTTTCATTTTTGTATTTCCTTATGGTTCGTTGTTGTTATTATTATTATTATTATTATTATTATTATTATTATTATTATTATTATTATTATTATTAAATTTTCGCCCCCCAGGCCCGGATATGGGTCGGTGACCTGTGCCCGGGTGGGCTAATCCCCGTAAAAAAGCAAAAACACACAAAACAAAAAGTATCTAACTAACTCACGCTTGTTTACGAGGCAACTGTTTGTAGTGTAACTTAATTCATCACCCCAGCTTGTTTTTAGTTGCATACCATGTTTAAATTTCTCTAACTAAATTCATGTAACGACAAAAATTTTAAGAAAAAAATATTACTTTTTCCCTGTAGTAACAACACTCTTTACCACCATTCGCGTAATTTTGTCTTAAATATATTAAAAAAAAAGTCAAATACTTTCTCGTGTGCCTTCAGTAATCTTATCCTGTCTTCTCTAGTCCCGCCATCAGTACAAATGTTCATCCATAAAAGGAAAAAAATCTCTCCCCTTACAGAGTGTGTTGACACAGTGGTCTCGTGGACACAGCGCGGCGGGGTGTTGATGTGCGAGGTGACACTAAAGTCTTTTTCTGTCAGTAAGGTGATTTGAGAGCATCACACCCACTATAAAGTTGTTCAGGGTGATGGATGGATGAATCTGACTCCACAGCCTCTTATTCCATCCTCCATCCTGACTATGGTAAATACATTTTCGCAAAGCTTACATAATAAAGCTGAACTTAGCATTAACAACTAAGAATATGATTTCTTCACTAGTAAACCATTGCTAAGAATGTGTGTACCTAACAAACGCTAATAAAAGAAAGTAATAGTTTTTACACACTGAGACAGACAAAGGCTCCAGTAAGCGTAAAGAAAGATTTGTACCCGCAAGAACAGTTCCTAGGCGCTGCTCGGTTATGACTCACACACGCTCCGACTGCTACACAACCATGTATTAAGTTACCGCGAAATCAGCTTCATTAAAACTTATAATGAGGTCTTATATTGGCTCTTATTACCCAGCGGCTGCCTCTCTCACTACCAGTACCACCACCACCACTACCACTACCACCACTAACACCACCACCACGAACATGCTCCTCTCTCTCCTCACCTCCCTCACCAAGATGATTAAGCTGACAGGTTGATAACGTGGACCAGAATATTATTACAGAGAGATAAGTTGTAAATTTAACCCTCACCAACGAACTCTCAGTCTATCCTCGAGAGACGAGCAGCGACAACTTGTGTACGATACAACAGTTTATAAAAGCGAACAAATATAACGAAACACTTGGCTGTAGAAGACACGTAGACATATGTAACACTGTGACACGTATTGTAGTCTACCTCACTTACACCAATACCCTGTAGTGACCTAACGCAGGTGTGTGTGTGTGTGACAGTTGTGTGGCCACGCTCCTACACAGTTGTGTGCCATCCTACGTGCTCTACCAGATGAACAAGGTACAAATAAACACAAGACACAACTATATGTGTAATAAAGGACAATTATATTCGTTGCATTAGATCGTTTTGTGAGAGATATACTGCACTGTGTATGGAATTGTCTGCCTTACTGCTGGTGATCTGGAATAGTCTACGATAATACATGGTTGTATGTTAATGATGTCATCACAACACTATCCCTCCTTCCCTCCCTCCCTCCCTCCCTCCATCACGACAATGTTATCTACTACTACAATACTGCCACGACACCTTCCCTCCTTCCTCCCTCCTCCTCCATCACGACAATGTTATCTACTACTACAATACTGCCACGACACCTTCCCTCCTTCCCTCCCTCCCTCCCTCCATCACAACAATGTTATCTACTACTACAATACTGCCACGACACTGTATAGATATGTACATACCAAGATATGTGAACACGCCTGACACCAGGACTCTGGTTACCATTCATTGTACCATTTATTCACATGTCTGTATTACTACTATTATTATAGCATGTCTGATGTCTATGCTTATGTCTAATGCTTATGTTCATTTACTATGTCCCGATGCACTATGTCTGTACCGCGCTAGTCGAGTAATTAGAAGACCTCATTTATTGTCCTAGGAATGTCTAGCAACTCCCCTTGCCTGGCTAGCTAATTTCCCTCAGATCGGCCTCGGCCTACCTACGGTCCGGGGTCCCTAGTAACCGCTCCTGTATCGGTTGGCTATCACGCCCAGCCTTGTACCACTTATTGAATATACCTACTGCTCGTGCCCTGGAGTTTCAAGAACCTTGTCTAGGATTACATCCACCACACCACAGACACCTTCCCTCCTTCCCTCCCTCAGGGCCTGACGCGGCAACAAATCAATCAGCTTGTCTTAACAGCCACTCAGGGAACATACTGTACACTACTCAAGGCTGTCACCCCGACCTGGTGCCAAATATCATCTTTAGGAAGACACATTTGATATATGAAAATAAAGTTTACAGCATTGTCTCCATATTAATATTAATTTCAGTTCAACTATTAAAGTCCATACTGATGATCTGTCTCTTTGTCTATCACTCAGGTAAATATCTTTTGCTGTGTTTAAAGTCATTATTCAATGTTACTCGGCAAGTTTGACAGTACAGGAGATACTACACGAGCCGTCCCAACAGTTTAAGTTAGGTGACGTTTTCTGACAGTCCTGTAGCGAGTAGTGACACAATCCATTCATCTGGACTCAAGTAAGACGGGACGTGGACACTAATAGAGGGAGTTACTGATGTTGACTTGTTAGGAGGTCCGTGTGTCCCTTGTATCTGAGTACCTGCAGGTCATATACTGTACTTGGAGGGAAGTACAAGATGGGAGAATGTGTGTGTGTGTGTGTGTGTGTGTGTGTGTGTGTGTGTGTGTGTTAAAAGTGTATCTTGAGCAGCACTTGTAAGATCAGTATAAGGCTGCCTCACATTCCATCATAAACAGTATAATACCCAGATAACTCTTGGGCACAATAAGCTTTAAGTGACTTTACAGTTTGTGGTAAATTTACCCTGATCTCAAAATTCGTCCACGAAATACTAAGAATGGCTGAGAATTCCTTGGTAATGGAGCCATAAATCTAGTGAGGAGATTTGCTACACACACACACACACACACACACACACACACACACACAAGCCATATATCAACACTCCACAACACCCGTGACTCACCGCCCCGGCTTATGGAGACAGCGCAGGTAACAGTAAACAAAGTTATGAGTTAAAGATGATATTTAAGACAAAACTGCGTCAAGAATCTAATACATACATTAATAAATATATCAGACCATATTACCACAAGTATATAGTATATCCTTCCCTAATATATCTTATATAAAAGTGATGTACTATTATAACGAATTAATATAATATAGATAAATCCAAGAAACAGGAAGAGGATGAGAAGGAGAAGAAACAAGAAAAGGAGGAGAAACAATAAGAAGGGGAGGAGGAGGAGGAACAAAAAGAAGGGGGTAGGAGGAGGAGAAAGAGGAACATCACGGGCACCAGGCTGAGTGAATGACAACAGAACCAATATTTGACCTCCGTTGTGCAAAACATAAAATAAATATACTGTCAGCCACACCGTTAACTTTACCCTGTGTTATGACCCAGAAATACTCGCCTGACTTACTGAGGCAAATGTGTGTAGGAACCCTGACTCTATCTACACAAACATTGTCATAAAATAATACGTCTTATCTATATATATATACATCCAATAGAAAAAATTACCTTGACAATGAGTTAAAAGGAGATGAATTATATCTGTCAAGGTGTTGGGTATGATAATTCTACCTGACGGACACACTAATGCTTGTTTATCGTCACAACATAAACACTGTCGCTAGGGTGATGGTTATTAGAGACTGAGATGTGTGTGTGTGTGTGTGTGTGTGTGTGTGTGTGTGTGTGTGTGTGTGTGTGAAGCAGGCAAAGGATTTATTCCGTGGTTTGAGGTGAGCGTGTCAGGTAAATTAATACTGATATGTAGTCTCTCTCTCTCTCTCTCTCTCTCTCTCTCTCTCTCTCTCTCTCTCTCAAACACAGGCAGAGAGAACAGTGTCTAGCGTAATCCATACCCTATTGTACACACACTCCTACGATCACTATCATCACCACTATCACAACAACCACCTACACCCACCATTACCAAAACCATCACAACCAACTTCGTTTCGTCATTACCACCACAATTACCGCAACCATAACACCACGGCCATCACCATCATCCTCCATCACCATCACCCATCACCACCACTACCCAAAACATTACCACCACCAGTACCACCACCAGTACCACCACCACCACTACCACAGGTACACGTGATCTAAAGCTCTTTCTCCTCCCAAACATTTTCCAGAATACAGCCGCGATACACCCCTCCATTATGCGCTCCTCCGCCATCACAAGGGGAAACCACTGCCTAATATGACTTGGAAAGCAGGAAGCACCGCGATGGATTTTCACTTTCTGGATTGGCTGATGGGAGAGGAGAACTCTCTCTCTCTCTCTCTCTCTCTCTCTCTCTCTCTCTCTCTCTCTCTCTCTCTCTCTCTCTCAGAAATGGTAAGAGAAATAAACACCATCTAATATAAAGAGCAAAATGTGTGTTTGTGTTTATATTTGTTTCACCTTTTTAATATAGCTAAAATTTGGTCTGGCTGTTCAACTGTTAGAAGGATTTTTATTGGATTTCATCTTTAAATTGGGGATTTATGAGGCTGTAGTTGAGCGAGAGAGAGAGAGAGAGAGAGAGAGAGAGAGAGAGAGAGAGAGAGAGAGAGACACCTATGCCTCTGACCTTTTGTCAACCACCACTAACTACCTAACTCACATCCGTCACCGCTCATCCATCGTCACTCACCCACCTTCCTTCACCACCTACTGAGCCTCTCATCCACACTCCATTATCTGTCCCTCCTCTCTACCCACCTCACCCCTCATCCTCACCCCCTTAGAGACTATCTTACCCTGAGATATATCGTGGTTGTTCCTCTTAATTGAAGCACCATCACTCAGGGCCTCATTGTAAACATCGCCACCTTCTTGTTGCTCCACCACGACTTGGCTACTGACACTTACGTCATTACCTAAAGATATGTACTAGAATTTAGAACCTGGATCAGTACCTTAAAACATGTACTAGAACTTAGGTCTTGGGCCAGTACTCGGACTTAGACCTGACGACATGTAATGGAACTAAACCAGACCCCTGGCAATGAACTCCCTCAGGCATAGCCACCACTCTCAATTCACTCCAACTAGTTCAGTCCACCCCAGCCCGTCCCATCCCACCCGAACCTCTCCCAGCCAGCCTACTCTAACTCTTCCCAGTCCACCTCAGTCTCTCCCAGCCCACCCGTGTCCTCCAGCCCACCCTAGTCTCTCCCAGACCACCCTAACCCACTGCATGCCACCACAGACTCTCATTCCTGCAAGCCTCAAACAGCCCAGATGTCATCCGGCTTTTATGCCCACCCCCCTCCACCCCCCTCCACCCTCCACCCTCCACCCCCCCACCCACCCCCACCACAAAAAAACAGAAATATTTATAGATAAGTATCTCTTGCCGTGATCTTCAAATGGGGTCCTCAACTGGGAGCGACCTCAGGCGAGAGGACCCTCAAGAGGGAGGGTCGTCAGTTGGGAGGGCCATCAGCTGGGAAGGTCGTCAGCTGGGAGGGTCGTCAGCTGAGAGAGTCGTTAGTTGGGAGGTTCGTCAGCTGAGAGGGTTATCAGTTGGGAGGGTCGGCAACTGGGAGGGTCGTCAGCTGGGAGGGTCGTCAGCTGAGAGGGTCGTCAGTTGGGAAGGTCGTCAGCTGGGAGGGTTGTCAGCTGGGAGGGTCGTCAACTAGGAGGTCGTCAACTGGGAGGGTCGTCAACTGGGAGGTCGTCAACTGGGAGGTAGTCAGCTACGAGAGGTCGTCAGCTGAGAAGGAGTCGACAGTTGCGGGAGGCGTCAATAGGAGGTCGTTAGTTGGGAGGTCGTCAACTGGGAGGGTAGTCGAAAGCTCAGAGGGTCGTCAACTCAGAAAAGGGTCGTCAGTTGGGAGGTCGTCAGCTGGGAGGTCGTCAACTGGGAGTCGACAACTGGGAGGGTCGACAGCTGGGAGCATCGTCAGCAGAGAGGGTCGACAGCTGGGAGGGTAGTCAGCTCAGAGGGTCGTCAGCTGAGAGGGTCGTCAGTTGGGAGGGTCGTCAGCTGAGAGGGTCGTCAGTTGAGAGGGTCGTCAGTTGGGAGGGTCGTCAACTGGGAGGGTTGACAACTGGGAGGGTCGTCAACTGGGAGCATCGTCAGTTGTGAGGGTCGTCAGTTGAGAGGGTCGTCAACTGGGAGGGTCAGCATAGCTGGGAGGGTCAACAACTGGGAGCATCGTCAGTTAGTGAGGTGCGATAAATTGGAAGGTCTCGTCAACTGGGAGTGTCAACAACTGGGAGCATCGTCAGTTGTGAGGGTCGTCAGTTGGGAGGGTCGTCAACTGGGAGGGTCGACAACTGGGAGGGTCGTCAACTGGGAGGGTCAACAACTGGGAGCATCGTCAGTTGTGAGGGTCGTCAGCTGTGAGGGTCGTCAGCTGGGAGGGTCGTCAGATAGGTAGAGTGGTTCTCGTAACAGCCAGATCAAACAGTGGCTTTAGGAGAGTCCTGAGGGAGAGCAAGAGCGGGGGAGGGGAGGTGAGGGGAGGAGAGTGCCAGTAAGAGAGAGGGAGAGGCGACGAGAGTGCCAAAGAGTGAGGGAGAGGAGGGAAAGAGAGTGCCAGTAAGAGAGAGAGAGGGAGAGGCGACGAGAGTGCCAAAGAGTGAGGGAGAGGAGGGAAAGAGAGTGCCAGTAAGAGAGAGGGAGAGGAGGCGACGAGAGTGCCAGTAAGAGTGAGGGAGAGGAGGGAAAGAGAGTGCCAGTAAGAGAGAGGGAGAGGAGGGGAGGAGAGTGCCAGTAAGAGAGAGGGAGAGGAGGGGAGGAGAGTGCCAGTAAGAGAGAGGGAGAGAGCTGACAGGTGCCAATAGGTGAGGGAGGGAGGGAGGAAGAGTGCCAGTAAGAGAGAGGGAGAGGAGGGGAGGAGAGTGCCAGTAAGAGAGAGGGAGAGGAGGGGAGGAGAGTGCCAGTAAGAGAGAGGGAGAGGAGGGGAGGAGAGTGCCAGTAAGAGAGAGGGAGATGAGGCGAGGAGAGTGCCAGTAAGAGCGGGGGAGGGGAGAAAGTGCCAGTAAGAGTGAGGGAGAACAAGGATTGAGGGAAGAGAGGAGTATTAATGACAGGGATAATGAGGTAGACAAGAAGTGAGGAATGCTAATTAGAGGGAGAAGAGGAACAAGGTAGTTAGAGTGAGAAAGATAACAGAGGTACAAAGAACCAATGAAAACTCGGCAATATAAACATGAAGTAAACCTAACTCTCTCCAGTGATCATTATTATTATTATTATTATCATTATTATTATTATTATTACTATTTAAATTTTCTTGTTTGCTCAGAATAAAAACAAATGAACAGCAGACACAGCGCGACCTGATGTGGTTCAATACGATACAAAAATGTTCTTAATTTGTTCACCGTCTTCCTATCTGTGCAGTAATGAGCTCAGTGAGGTTAAAACTTGAGAAATTATAAGGAAAACATATTTGTTAAAATGAAATGGTGTCTAGAGAAGATGAAGAAGACTAAGGGAAGAATAGAAAATAAAATTGAGAGAAAAACGAAACAAAATAATAAATGAATGAATGAAAATATTATCAGATTGTTGGAGAGAATCTTAATTGTCATAATGGTGTACTGCGCACCTCATTGTCATTCCTAAAAACCCGTTTTAATTCATATTACGCTACATAATATTCAAATCCACCGCGCTTGTAGAATCTCAGGAGCGTTTTACCCTCAGGACCACTCTCAGTAAGCCCCGCTTTCGAACACAGTTGTCACTACGTTTATTGCACTCTCTACTGGCAAACGCAACCTTGAATTAGTCTGTGTAAATCAACCCAAGTAATTCGCCAGACCCTTGTCAACTGAGGGTCATCTTTGAATGAGTAACAGTTAGTTTGTTTGTAATTATTGTCATTGCGTGAGTAGCGATCACTGGCAACTCAGGGGTATATAAACTCGAGATGGCGAGGAATCAGCGTCCCCTGACGTTGATTCCCGTTTGTCTCCAGGTATGTTCTGTGTTTCCTAGCCATTCAGTTAATTCAGTCAATTGTAGTGATTATCAGTGTTCACCAGTGTTCATGATTTAACAGTTGAATTGTCATTCACCCAGTGTAGAAGTAATATAACGTAAATACGTCTGTCGTCTAGACAAGAGAGTTTGTTGGTGTTGTCATGTTTCTGGTCCCCTGACGCTGATTCCCGTTTGTCTCCAGATCGAGGGTGGGCTTAATTGAAACCCACCGGTAGCTCGGAGCCGGTGGATACCCAACAGAGGTCAATATAGGAGTGATGGCGCTGATTCGTCATGATTAATCGGCTCTACTCTACCTCGTGGGCCGAGGACCCCAAACCCATCTCGGGTCGGAGTGTAGCCGACCACAACAACAGTTGTTAGAGGCGCCAGTGCTATACCCTGGGACAGGCCTTGGAATTATGGTCCACAGTGTGGTTGTATGTGTTTTTTTACCAGTGTGTTTTATAAGAAATAAACCAATTAAGACATGTTATGGTTTCACCCTTCTTTACCCTTATCGATCTGGTCAATGGAAAACCTAACCCAATGCCTAGTCCACTCTGCCCGCTACCTAATGAGCTACATGCTGTCCAGAGGGGGTCTGGTGGCAGCGACCCTTAGAAATTAAGATTAGAGTTAAGTTATCCCCTTAGATTTAGCGACCCCAGATCTGGCAGTATAATGGAAGAAGAGAAGAGAAGAGAAGAGTAAATATTGTAGGTGAGAGAAAAAGAAATAGTTAAATAATAATAATAATAATAATAATAATAATAATAATAATAATAATAATAATAATAATAATAATAATAATAATAATAATAATAATAATAATAATGATGATGATGATGATGATGGAAGCAGAAAATGCGATATAATTAAAAACAAGAAACTGAAGCACATATTAATTAAAGGTCTAATTAATAAGCTTCTTACATAATTTTTAAAACAGATGAACAAGAATGAAAATTAATGTTTGACTAAAATATAATGTTCCCTACACTTCTGCCACGAC
>NW_024745188.1:0-12121 GCF_018991925.1 Homarus americanus | reverse complement strand
TTTGTTATACTCGGTCAGGTGACTTTGATATACTCGATGAGGGGGCTTTGTTATACTCTATCAGGGGACTTTGTTATACTCGATAAGGGGACTATAATATACTCGATCAGAGGACTTTGTTATACTCGTTCAGGAGACTTTGTTATACTCGTTCAGGGTATTTGTTATACTCGATCAGGGCTCTTTGTTATACTCGTTCAGGGGGCTTTGTTATACTCGGTCAGGTGACTTTGTTATACACGATGAGGGGGCTTTGTTATACTCTATGAAGCGACTTTGTTATACTCGATCAAGGGACTTCCTTACACTCGATCAGGGGAATTTGTTATTTTCGATCAAGGGGCTTTGTAATACTCGATTAGGGGACTTTGTTATACTCGATCAGGGGACTTTGTTATACCCGATCAGTGGACTTTGTTTTACTCGGTCAGGTGACTTTGTTATACTCGATTGGGGGACTTTGTTATACTCGATCAGGGGACTTTGTTATACCCGATCAGTGGACTTTGTTTTACTCGATCAAGGGGCTTTGTTATACTCGATTAAAGGACTTTGTTGTAATCGATCAGGGGACTTTCTTATACCCGATCAGTTGACTTTGTTTTACTCGATCAGGGGACTTTGTTATACTCAGTCAGGGGACTTTGTTATACTCGATCAGGGGACTTTGTTATACTTGATCAGAGGCTTTTGTTATACTCGATGAGGCGCCTTTGTTATACTCGATGAGCGGACTTTGTTATACTTGATCAGGGGTCTTTGTTATACTCGATCAGTGGACTTTGTTATACTTGATAAGGGGACTTTAATATACTCGATCAGGGGACTTTGTTATACTCGATCAGGGGGGTTTGTTATACTCTATCAGGGGACTTTGTTATACGCGATCAGGAGACTTTCTTATTCTCGATCAAGGGACTTTGTTATACTGGATGAGTGGACTTTGTTATACTCGATCATGGAATTTAATATACTCGATCAGGGGAATTTACTATTCTCGATGAGGGCCCTTTGTTATACTCGATGAGGGGACTTTCTTACACTCGATCAGGGGACTTTGTTATACTCGATTAGGGGGCTTTGTTATACTCGATGAGGGGACTTTGTTATACTCGATCAGGGGACTTTACTATACTCGATCAGGGGGCTTTGTTATACTCGATAAGGGGCCTTTGTTATACTCGATGAGGGACTTTGTTATTCTCGATTAGGGGAATTTGTTATACTTGATCAGGGGACTTTGTTATACTCGATCAGGGGACTTTGCTCTACTCGATCAGGGGGCTTTGTTATACTCGATAAGGGGCCTTTGTTTTACTCGATGAGGGGACTTTGAAATTCTCGATTAGGGGAATTTGTTATACTTGATGAGGGGACTGTGTTATACTCGAATAGGGGATTTTGTTATACTCGATGAGGGTTCTTTGTTTACTCGATCAGGGGCCTTTGTTATACTCGATCAGGGGCCTTTGTTATACTTTATCAGGGGACTTTGTTATACTCGATCAGGGGCCTTTGTTATACTCGATCAGGGGCCTTTGTTATACTTTATGCGGGGACTTGGTTATACTCGATCAGTGATCTTTGTTATACTCGTTCAGGTGGCTTTGTTATACTCGGTCAGGTGACTTTGTTATACTCGATGAGGGGGCTTTGTTATACTCTATCAGGGGACTTTGTTATACTCGATAAGGGGACTTAAATATACTCGATCAGGGGACTTTGTTATACTCGTTCAGGGGAATTTGTTATCTTCGATCAGGGATCTTTGTTATACTCGTTCAGGGGGCTTTGTTATACTCGATCAGGGGAATTTGTTATACGCGATCAGGAGACTTTCTTATTCTCAATCAGAGGACTTTGTTATACTCGATGAGTGGACTTTGTTATACTCGATCAGGGAATTTAATATACTCGATCAGGGGAATTTTCTATACCCGATCAGGGGACTTTGTTATATTCGATCAGGGGACTTTGTTATACTCTATCAGGGGAATTTGTTATACTCGATCAGGGATCTTTGTTATACTCGTTCAGGGGGCTTTGTTATTCTCGATTTGGGGAATTTGTTATACTCGATCAGGGGACTTTGTTATACTCGATGAGGTGACTTTGTTATACTCGATCAGGGGACTTTGTTATACTCGATCAGGGCCCTTTGTTTTACTCGATGAGGGGGCTTTGTTTTACTCGATCAGGGGGCTTTGTTATACTTGATCAGGGGACTTTGTTATACTAGATCATTGGACTTTGTTATACTCGATCAGGGGACTTTAATATACTCGATGAGGGGGGCTTTGTTATACTCGATCAGGGGACTTTGTTATACCCGATCAGGCGACTTTGTTATACTCGATCAGGGGACATTGTTATACTCGATCAGGGAACTTTGTTATACTCTATCAGGGAACTTTGTTATACTCGATAAGGGTTCTTTGTTATACTCGTTCAGGGGCTTTGTTATACTCGTTCAGGTGACTTTGTTATACTCGATCAGGGGACTTTGTTATACTCGTTCAGGGGGCTTTGTTATACTCGATGAGGGGACTTTGTTATACTCGATGAAGGGACTTTAATATACTCGATGAGGGGGCTTTGTTATACTCGATGAGGGGACTTTGTTATACTCGATGAGGGGACTTTGTTATTCTCGATTAGGGGAATTTGTTATACTTGATCCAGGGGACTTTGTTATACTCAGTCAGGGGACTTTGCTTATACTCGATCAGGGCTTTGTTATGCTCGATAAGGGGCCTTTGTTGCAGCCGACGGGGACTTTGTTGTTCTCGATTAGGGAAATTTGTTATATACTTGATCAGGGGACTTTGTTATACTCTGATGGGGGGACTTTGCTATACTCGATCAGGGCTTTGTTATACTCGATAAGGAGATTTTGTTGTATACTCGATGAGGGGACTTTGTTATTCTCGATTAGGGGAATTTGTTATACTTGATCAGGGGACTTTGTTATACTCGATCAGGGTACTTTGCTATACTCGATCAGGGGGCTTTGTTATCTTGATCAGGGGACTTTGTTATTCTCGATTAGGGGAATTTGTTATACTTGATGAGGGGACTTTGTTATACTCGATCACGGGACTTTGCTATACTCGGTCAGGTGACTTTGTTATACTCTATGAGGGGGCTTTGTTATACTCTATCAGGGGACTTTGTTATGTTAGATCAGTGGACTTTGTTATACTCGATCAGGGGACTTTGTTATACTCGATCAGGGATCTTTGTTATACTCGTTCAGGGGGCTTTGTTATACTCGGTCAGGTGACTTTGTTATACTCGATGAGGGGGCTTTGTTATACTCAATCAGGGGACTTTGTTATACTCGATAAGGGGACTTTAATATACTCGATCAAGGGACTTTGTTATACTCGTTCAGAGGACTTTGTTATACTCGATCAGGGGATTTTGTTATACTCGATGAGGGGCCTTTGTTTTAATCGATTAGGGGCCTTTGTTGTACTCGATCACGGGACTTTGTTATACTCGATCAGGGGCCTTTGTTATACTCGTTGAGGGGGCTTTGTTATACTCGGTCAGGTGAGTTTGTTATACTCGATGAATGGGCTTTGTTATACTCTATCAGGGGACTTTGTTATACTCGATTAGGGATCTTTGTTATACTAGTTCAGAGGGCTTTGTTATACTCGATGAGGGGGCTTTGTTATACTCTATCAGGTGACTTTGTTATACTCGATAAGGGGACTATAATATACTCGATCAGGGGACTTTGTTATACTCGTTCAGGGGACTTTGTTATACTCGTTCAGGGTATTTGTTATACTCGATCAGGGCTCTTTGTTATACTCGTTCAGGGGGCTTTGTTATACTCGGTCAGGTGACTTTGTTATACACGATGAGGGGGCTTTGTTATACTCTATCAGGGGACTTTGTTATACTCGATCAGGGGACTTCCTTACACTCGATCAGGGGAATTTGTTATTTTCGATCAAGGGGCTTTGTTATACTCGATTAGGGGACTTTGTTATACTCGATCAGGGGAATTTGTTATACCCGATCAGTGGACTTTGTTTTACTCGATCAAGGGGCTTTTTATACTCGATTAGGGGACTTTGTTATACTCGATCAGGGGACTTTGTTATACCCGATCAGTGGACTTTGTTTTACTCGATCAGTGGACTTTGTTCTACTCAGTTAGGGGACTTTGTTATACTCGATCAGGGGACTTTGTTATACTCGATCAGGGGACTTTGTTATACTTGATCAGGGGCTTTTGTTATACTCGATGAGGCGGCTTTCTTATACTCGATGAGCGGACTTTGTTATACTTGATCAGGGGTCTTTGTTATACTCGATCAGTGGACTTTGTTATACTTGATAAGGGGACTTTAATATACTCGATCAGGAACTTTGTTATACTCGATTAGGGGGCTTTGTTATACTCTATCAGGGGACTTTGTTATACGCGATCAGGAGACTTTCTTATTCTCAATCAGAGGACTTTGTTATACTCGATGAGTGGACTTTGTTATACTCGATTAGGGAATTTAATATACTCGATCAGGGGAATTTTGCTATACCCGATCAGGGGACTTTGTTATATTCGATCAGGGGACTTTGTTATACTCTATCAGGGGAATTTGTTATACTCGATCAGGGATCTTTGTTATACTCGTTCAGGGGGCTTTGTTATTCTCGATTAGGGGAATTTGTTATACTCGATCAGGGGACTTTGTTATACTCGATGAGGTGACTTTGTTATACTCGATCAGGGGACTTTGTTATACTCGATCAGGGCCCTTTGTTTTACTCGATCAGGGGGCTTTGTTTTACTCGATCAGGGGGCTTTGTTATACTTGATCAGGGGACTTTGTTATACTAGATCATTGGACTTTGTTATACTCGATCAGGGGACTTTAATATACTCGATGAGGGGGGCTTTGTTATACTCGATCAGGGGACTTTGTTATACCCGATCAGGCGACTTTGTTATACTCGATCAGGGGACATTGTTATACTCGATCAGGGATCTTTGTTATACTCTATCAGGGGACTTTGTTATACTCGATCAGGGATCTTTGTTATACTCGTTCAGGGGCTGTGTTATACTCGTTCAGGTGACTTTGTTATAATCGATCAGGGGACTTTGTTATACTCGTTCAGGGGGCTTTGTTATACTCGATGAGGGGACTTTGTTATACTCGATGAGGGGACTTTAATATACTCGATGAGGGGGCTTTGTTATACTCGATGAGGGGACTTTGTTATACTCGATCAGTGGACTTTGTTATACTCGATCTGGGGACTTTGTTATACTCGATCAGGTGACTTTGTTATACTTGATCAGGGGACTTTGTTATACTCGATCAGGGGGCTTTGTTATACTTGATCAGGGGCCTTTGTTGTACTCGATGAGGGGCCTTTGTTATCCTCGATAAGGGACTTTTGTTATACTCGATAAGGGACTTTTGTTATACTCGATCCGGGGAATTTGTTATACTCGATCAGGGGACTTTGTTATACTCGATCAGGGGACTTTGTTATACTCGATTAGGGAACTTTGTTATACTCGATCAAGGGACTTTGTTATACTCGATCAGTGGACTTTGTTATACTCGATCAGGGGACTTTGCTATAATTGATGAGAGGCCTTTGTTATACTCGTTCAGGGGAATTTGTTGTACTTGATCAGGGTACATCAGTGGACTTTGTTATACTCGATCAGGGGACTTTTATATTCTCGATGAGGGGACTTTGCTATACTCGATGAGGGGCCTTTATTATACTCGATCAGGGGCCTTTGTTATACTCCATCAGGGGACTTTGTTATACTCAATCTGGGGATTTTGTTTTACTCGATGAGGGGCCTTTGTTGTACTCGATTAGGGGCCTTTGTTGTACTCGATCACGGGACATTGTTATACTCGTTCAGGGGCCTTTGTTATACTCGTTGAGGGGGCTTTGTTATACTCGATCAGGTGAGTTTGTTATACTCGATGAGGGGGCTTTGTTATACTCTATCAGGGGACTTTGTTATACTGGATTAGGGATCTTTGTTATACTCGTTCAAGGGGCTTTGTTATACTCGATGAGGGGGCTTTGTTATACTCTATCAGGGGACTTTGTTATCCTCGATAAGGGGACTATAATATACTCGATCAGGGGACTTTGTTATACTCGTTCAGGGGAATTTGTTATCTTCGATCAGAGATTTTTGTTATACTCGTTCAGGGGGCTTTGTTATACTCGATCAGGGGCCTTTGTTATACTTTATCAGGGGACTTTGTTTTACTTTATCAGGGGACTTTGTTTTACTTTATCAGGGGACTTTGTTATACTCGATCAGGGGACTTATACTCGATCAGGGGCCTTTGTTATACTTTATCAGGGGACTGCTAGCGCTCGATTAGGGGACTTTTGTTATACTCGGATCAGGGACTTTGTTATACTCCGATCAGTGGAATTTGTTTTACTCCGAACATCAAGGGGCTTTGTTATACTCTCGATTAGGGGACTTTGTTATACTCGATAAGGGGACTTGTTATACCCGATCAGTGGACTTTGTTTACCTGATCAGGGACTCTTGTTATACTCAGTCAGGGACTTTTGTTATACTCGATCAGGGGACTTTGTTATACTCGATGAGGGGCCTTTTGTTATACTCGCTAAGGGGACTTTAATATACTCGATCAGGGGACTTTGTTATACTGGTTCAGGGGACTTTGTTATACTCGATCAGGGATCTTTGTTATGCTCGTTCAGGGCTTTGTTATACTCGATAAGGGAACTTTGTTATACTCGATGAGGGATCTTTGTTATACTCGTTCAGGGGGCTTTGTTATACTCGGTCAGGTGACTTTGTTATACTCGATGAGGGGGCTTTGTTATAATCTATCAGGGGACTTTGTTATACTCGATAAGCGGACTTTAATATACTCGATCAGGGGACTTTGTTATACTCGTTCAGGGGGCTTTGTTATACTCTATCAGGGGACTTTGTTATACTCGATCAGGGGGCTTTGTTATACTCGATGAGGGGATTTTGTTATACTCGATGAGGGGACTTTGTTATTCTCGATTAGGGGAATTTGTTATACTTGATGAGGG
This sequence comes from Homarus americanus, assembly GCF_018991925.1. Classification (NCBI taxonomy): domain Eukaryota; kingdom Metazoa; phylum Arthropoda; class Malacostraca; order Decapoda; family Nephropidae; genus Homarus; species Homarus americanus. Next base: position 5,038 of record NW_024745188.1, on the reverse strand, counting down.
GACTTTGTTATACTGATGAGGGGACTATGTTATACTCGATCAGGGGACTTTGCTATACTCGATCAGGGGGCTTTGTTATACTCGATAAGGGCCTTTGTTATACTCGATGAAGGGACTTTGTTATTCTCGATTAGGGGAATTTGTTATACTTGATTAGGGGACTTTGTTATACTCGATCAGGGGACTTTGCTCGACTCGATCAGGGGGCTTTGTTATACTCGATAAGGGGCCTTTGTTATACTCGATGAGGGGACTTTGTTATACTCGATAAAGGGACTTTGCTATACTCGATCAAGGGGCTTAGTTATACTCGATAAGGGGCCTTTGTTTTACTCGACGAGGGAACTTTGAAATTCTCGATTAGGGGAATTTGTTATACCTGATGAGGGGACTGTGTTATACTCGAATAGGGGATTTTGTTATACTCGATGAGGGGCCTTTGTTTACTCGATCAGGGGCCTTTGTTATACTTTATCAGGGGACTTTGTTATACTTTACCAGGGGACTTTGTTATACTCTATCAGGGATCTTTGTTATACTCGTTCAGGTGGCTTTGTTATACTCGGTCAGGTGACTTTGTTATACTCGATGAGGGGGCTTTGTTATACTCTATCAGGGGACTTTGTTATACTCGATAGGACTTTAATATACCTCGATCAGGGACTTTGTTATACCTGTTCAGGGAATTTGTTATCTTCGATCAGGATCTTTGTTATACTCGTTCAGGGGCTTTGTTATACTCGACTCAGCCTTTGTTTACCTGTTCAGGGGCCTTTTGTTATACTTGATCAGGGGCCTTTGTTATACTTTATCAGGGGACTTTGTTATACTCGATCAGGGATCTTTGTTATACTCGTTCAGGTGGCTTTGTTATACTCGGTCAGGTGACTTTGTTATACTCGATGAGGGGGCTTTGTTATACTCTATCAGGGGACTTTGTTATACTCGATAAGGGGACTTTAATATACTCGATCAGGGGACATTGTTATACTCGTTCAGGGAAATTTGTTATCTTCGATCAGGGATCTTTGTTATACTCGTTCAGGGGGCTTTGTTATACTCGATCAGGGGACTTTGTTATACGCGATCAGGAGACTTTCTTATTCTCAATCAGAGGACTTTGTTATACTCGATGAGTGGACTTTGTTATACTCGATCAGGGAATTTAATATACTCGATCAGGCGAATTTTCTATACCCGATCAGGGGACTTTGTTATACTCGATCAGAGGACTTTGTTATACTCTATCAGGGGACTTTGTTATACTCGATCAGGGATCTTTGTTATACTCGTTCAGGGGGCTTTGTTATTCTCGATTAGGGAATTTGTTATACTCGATCAGGGACTTTGTTTCGATGAGGACTTTTGTTATACTGATCAGGGACTTTTGTTATACTCGATCAGGGCCCTTTTGTTTTACCTGATCAGGCTTTGTTTTACTTCCGATCAGGGGGCTTTGTCATACTTGATCAGGGGACTTTGTTATAATAGATTAGTGGACTTTGTTATACTCGATCAGGGACTTTAATATACTCGATGAGGGGGCTGTGTTATACTCGATCAGGAGACTTTGTTATACCCGATCAGGCGACTTTGTTATACTCGATCAGGGGACTTTGTTATACTCGATCAGGGATCTTTGTTTTACGCTATCAGGGAACTTTGTTATACTCGATCAGGGATCTTTGTTATACTCGTTCAGGGGGCTTTCTTATACTCGTTCAGGTGACTTTGTTATACTCGATCAGGGGACTTTGTTATACTCGATGAGGGGGTTTTGTTATACTCGATGAGGGGACTTTGTTATACTCGATGAGGGGACTTTAATATACTCGATGAGGGGGCTTTGTTATACTCGATGAGGGGACTTTGTTATACTCGATCAGGGGAATTTGTTATACTCGATCTGGGACTTTGTTATACCTGATCAGGTGACTTGTTATACTCGATCAGGGACTTGTTATACTCTGATCAGGGGCTTTTGTTATACTTTGAAATCAGCCTTTTGTTGTACTCTGATGAGGGGCCTTGTTATCTCGATAAGGACTTTTTATACTCGATAAGGACTTTTGTTATACTCGATCAGGGAATTTGTTATACCTCGATCAGGGGACTTTGTTATACTCGATCAGGGACTTGGTTATACTCGATTAGGGAACTTTGTTATACTCGATCAGGGGACTTTGTTATACTCGATCAGTGGACTTTGTTATACTCGATCAGGGGACTTTGCTATAATTGATGAGAGGCCTTTGTTATACTCGTTCAGGGGAATATGTTGTACTTGATCAGGGAACATCAGTGGACTTTGTTATACTCGATCAGGGGACTTTTATATTCTCGATGAGGGGACTTTGCTATACGCGATGAGGGGCCTTTATTATACTCGATCAGGGGCCTTTGTTATACTCGATCAGGGGACTTTGTTATACTCAATCTGGGGACTTTGTTATGCTCGATCAGTGGCCTTTGTTATACTCGATCGGTGACTTTGTTATACTCGATCAGGGGACTTTGTTAACTTGATCAGGGGCCTTTGTTATATTTGATGAGGAGCCTTTGTTATACTCGATCAGGGGACTTTGTTATACTCGATCAGGGGTCTTTGTTGTACTCGATAAGGGGGCTTTGTTGTACTCGATTAGGGGCCTTTGTTATACTCGATAAGGGGCCATTGTTATACTCGATCAGGGGACTTTGTTATACTCGATAAGGGGACTTTGTTATACTCGATACTCTTTAGGATCAGGGCCTTTGTTATACTCGTTCAGGGGACTCTTATATACTTGATGAGGGGACTTTGTTATACTCGATCAATGGATTTTGTTAAAGTCGATGAGGGGCCTTTGTTGTACTCGATCAGGGGCCTTTGTTGTACTCCATCACGGGACTTTGTTATACTCGATAAGGGGCCTTTGTTATACTCGCTAAGGGGACTTTAATATACTCGATCAGGGGACTTTGTTATACTCGTTCAAGGGACTTTGTTATCCTCGATCAGGGATCTCTGTTATACTCGTTCAGGGGCTTTGTTATACTCGATCAGGGGACTTTGTTACTCTCGATCAGGGATCTTTGTTATACTCGTTCAGGGGGCTTTGTTATACTCGGTCAGGTGACTTTGTTATACTCGATGAAGGGGCTTTGTTATACTCTATCAGGGGACTTTGTTATACTCGATAAGCGGACTTTAATATACTCGATCAGGGGACTTTGATATACTCGTTCAGGGGACTTTGTTATACTCGATGAGGGACTTTGTTGCCTCGATTAGGGGAATTTGTTATACTTCTGATGAGGGACTTTAAGGCCACGATGAGGGGCTTTGTTATAATTTCATCAGGGGACTTTGTTATACTCGATCAGGGGCTTTGTTTATACTCGGGATGAGGACTTGTTATAGCTTAATGATCAGGGGACTTACTATACCGATTAGGGGCTTTGTTATACTCGATAAGGGGCCTTTGTTATACTCGATGAGGGGACTTTGTTATTCTCGATTATGGGAATTTGTTATACTTGATCAGGGGACTTTGTTATACTCGATCAGGGGACTTTGCTCTACTCGATCAGGGGGCTTTGTTATACTCGATAAGGGGCCTTTGTTATACTCGATGAGGGGACTTTGTTATACTCGATAAAGGGACTTTGCTGTACTCGATCAAGGGGCTTAGTTATACTCGATAAGGGGCCTTTGTTTTACTCGATGAGGGGACTTTGAAATTCTCGATTAAGGGAATTTGTTATAATTGATGAGGGGACTGTGTTATACTCGAATAGGGGATTTTGTTATACTCGATGAGGGGCCTTTGTTTACTCGATCAGGGGCCTTTGTTATACTTTATCAGGGGACTCTGTTATACTTTATCAGGGGACTTTGTTATACTTTATCAGGGGACTTTGTTATACTCGATCAGGGGCCTTTGTTATACTCGATCAGGGGCCTTTGTTATACTTTATCAGGGGACTTTGTTATACTCGATCAGGGATCTTTGTTATACTCGTTCAGGTGGCTTTGTTATACTCGGTCAGGTGACTGTTATACTCGATGAGGGGGCTTTGTTATACTCTATCAGGGGACTTTGTTATACTCGATAAGGGGACTTTAATAAACTCGATCAGGGGACTTTGTTATACTCGTTCAGGGGAATTTGTTATCTTCGATCAGGGATCTTTGTTATACTCGTTCAGGGGGCTTTGTTATACTCGATCAGGGGAATTTGTTATACGCGATCAGGAGACTTTCTTATTCTCAATCAGAGGTCTTTGTTATACTCGATGAGTGGACTTTGTTACTCGATCAGGGAATTTAATATACTCGATCAGGGGAATTTTCTATACCCGATCAGGGTACTTTGTTATATTCGATCAGGGGACTTTGTTATACTCGTTCAGGGGAATTTGTTATACTCGATCAGGGATCTTTGTTATACTCGTTCAGGGGGCTTTGTTATTCTCGATTAGGGGAATTTGTTATACTCGATCAGGGGACTTTGTTATACTCGATGAGGTGACTTCGGTTATACCTGATGAGGGACTTTTGTTATTCTCGATTAGGGAATTTGTTATATCGGATGAGGGCCTTGTTGTACTCGATCAGGGGCCTTTTGTTGTACTCCATCACGGACTTTTGTTATACTCGATCAGGAGCCTTGTTATACCTGGATCAGGGACTTTAACAGTCGGATGAGGGGGGGCTTTGTTATACTCGATCAGGGGACTTTTGTTACACCCGATCAGCGACTTTTGTTATACTCGGGATCAGGGACATTGTTATACTCGATCAGGGATCTTTGTTATACTCTATCAGGGGACTTTGTTATACTCGATCAGGGATCTTTGTTATACTCGTTCAGGGGCTTTGTTATACTCGTTCAGGTGACTTTGTTATACTCGATCAGGGGACTTTGTTATACTCGTTCAGGGGGCTTTGTTATACTCGATTAGGGGGTCTTTGTTATACTCGATGAGGGGACTTTAATATACTCGATGAGGGGGGTTGTTATACTCGATGAGGGGACTTTGTTATACTCGATGA
>NW_024745187.1:0-5999 GCF_018991925.1 Homarus americanus | reverse complement strand
CTGTTATATACTAGATCAGGGGACTTTGTTACTGCACTAGATCAGGGGGACTTTGTCATACTAGATCAGGGGACTTCATTATACTAGATCAGGGACTTTGTTATACTAGATCAGGGGATGTTGTTATACTAGATCAGGAGACTTTGTTATACTCTGATCAGGGGACTTTGTTATACTCGATCGGGGACTTTGTTATACTAGATCAGGGGACTTTGTTATACTAGATCAGGACTTTGTTATACTAGATCAGGACTTTGATATACTAGATCAGGGGACTTTGTTATGCTAGAATCAGGGACTTTGTTATTCTAGATCAGGGGACTTTGTTATATACTAGATCAGGGACTTTTGTTATACTAGATCAGGGCTTGTCATACTAGATCAGGGGACTTTGTTATACTAGATGGGGACTTTGTTATACTAGATCAGGGATATTTGTTATATCTAGATCAGGGGACTTTATTTATACTCGATCAGGGACTTTGTTATATAGATCAGGGGACTTTGTTATACTAGATCAGGGACTTTGTTATACTGATCAGGACTTTATTTATATACTCAATGAGGGACTTTTGTTATACTGATCAGGGGACTTTATTTAGCTACTCGATCAGGGATTTTTGTTATACTAGATCAGGGACTTTGTTATACTCGATCAGGGGACTTTTGTTATACTAGATCAGGGGACTTTGTTATACTAGATCAGGGGACTTTTGTTATACTAGATCAGGGGACTTTTGTTATATGCTAGATCAGGGGACTTTGTTATATACTAGATCAGGGGGACTTTGTTATACTAGATCAGGGGGACTTTGTTATACTAGATCGAGGGGCCTTTGTTATACTAGATCAGGGGATGTTGTTACCTCGATCAGGGACTTTGTTACTAGATCAGGGACTTTGTTATAGATCAGGGGATGTTGTTATACTGAATCAGGGGACTTTGTTATACTCGATCGGGGGACGTTGTTATACTAGATTAGGGGGACTTTGGCTATACTCGATCAGAGACTTTATTTATACTCGTTCATGGGTTTTTATTATACTAGATCAGGGGACTTTGTTATACTCGATCAAGGGACTTGTATAATGAATTAGGGGTTTTGTTATATACTCCTAGAGTTAAGGAGGGCCTTTGTTACTCAGTCAAAAGGGACTTTTATACTCGTTCAGGGTTTTATTATACTAGATCAGGGGACTTTATTTATACTCGATTAGGACTTTGTTATATTAGATTAGGGGACTTTGTTATGCTCGATCAGGGACTTTGTTATACTAGATCAAGGAGTTTTTATTATATACTAGATCAGAGACACCGTATACTCGATTAGGGACTTTGTTATATTGAATTAGGGGACTTTGTTATACTCGATCAGGGACTTTGTTATACTAGATCAGGGGTTTTATTATACTAGATCAGGGACTTTGTTATACTCGATTAGGGGACTTTGTTATACTCGATCAGGACTTTATTATATCGATCAGGGACTTTATTTATATGCTCGATTAGGGGACTTTGTTATATTAGATTAGGGACTTTGTTATACTCGATTAGGGGACTGTTATACTCGATCAGGGGACTTTGTTATACTCGATCAGGGACTTTTGTTATACTCGTTCAGGTTTTTATTATACTAGATCAAGGTTTTGTTATACTCGATTAGGGACTTTGTTATACTCGATCAGGGGTCTTTATTTTATACTAGATCAGGGGACTTTGTTATATTAGATTAGGGGACTTTGTTATACTCGATATGGGACTTTGTTGTATTCTTGATCAGGGGACATCTGATCAGGGGACTTTGTTGCTTGCTGATTTCATGGACTTTGTGTATACTGGAATTAGGGACTTTGTATACTAGATGGGGACTTTTGTACTAGATCAGGGGCTTTGTTATACTAGATGGGGGCTTTGTTATATTATGATTAGGGGACTTTTGTTATATTCTGATGGGGACTTTGTTATTTACTAGTCAGGGACTTTGTGTGTTATACTAGATTAGGGACTTTGTTGTATACTAGATGGGGACTTTGTTTAACTAGATCGAGGACTTTTGTTACTGGATGAGGGCTTTACTGTGGGTGCAGGGACTTTGGCTTCTAGTTTAGGTTTTATTACTGGAGTTTCTGGGACTTTGTTGATACTGATTAGGGACTTTGTTATAATAGATTGGGGACTTTTTGCTGCCGTCTGGGGACTTTGTTATATTAGATTAAGGGACTTTATTCTGTTCAGGGGGTTTTATTTATATGATGGGGACTTTGTTACTTCTGGGTTAGGACTTTGTTTATTATGATTAGGGACTTTGTTATACTGAGTTGGGACTTTTGTTTCTAGTCAGGGTTTTTATTGTGAGTGAGGGCTTTTATTTTTACTCGTTAGGGAGTTTTTTGATTGATTTATTGCTGTGATTGAGAGGGACTTTGTTGTGTGATATTAGATTGGGGACTTTGTTTATATAGTATAGGGGCTTTTTATTTTGACTAGATCGGGGATTTTGTTTATATAGATCGAGGCTTTTGTTACTATTAGATGGGTTGTTGTTTTGAGGGACTTTTTATACTAGATCGGGGACTTTGTTATACTTGATTAGGGGTTTTTGTTATATTCTAATTGGGGACTTTGTTGTTCTAGATTAGGGGACTTTTGTTATACTAGATCAGGACTTTATTTATTTAGATTGGGGCTTTCTTTGTCGGGGGACTTTGTTATAGATGGGACTTTGTTTTTAGATTAGGGACTTTGTTATACTAGATCAGGAGACTTTGTATATTAGATTGAGGACTTTGTTATATGATCAGGGGACTTTTATATTTGATGAAGGACTTTCTATAAGTTAGGACTTTTATACTGATTTCAGTTTACTTTGTTTATACTCGTTGGGGACATATACTAGATCAGGGGACTTTGTTATTTAGATTAGGGACTTGTTATACTAGATCAGGGACTGTTCTTGTGGACTTTTTGCCTCTCGATGGGGGCTTTGTTATACTAGATTCGAGGGCTTTGTTATAGTAGATTTTGTTATATATGATCAGGACTTGTGTTTCTGATCAGGGGACTTTATTATGCTCGATCAGGTTACTTTGTTGTCTAGATCAGGGACTTTGTATAGATCGAGGACTTTGTTATACTCGATCAGGGACTTTGTTATTTTCGATCAGGACTTTGTTATTTTAGATTGGGGACTTTGTTATACTAGATTAGGGGCTTCTTTGTTTATTAGATCAGGGGCTTTGTTATACTAGTTCTGGTTTTGTTGTACTGGATCAGGGGCTTTGTTATACTAGATTGGGGACTTTGTTATATAGATTAGGGGACTTTGTTGTGCCAATCAGGGACTTTGTTACTAGATCAGGGGTTTTTGTTTACTAGATCAGGGACTTTGTTATACTAGTTCAGGGGTTTTTTTATACTTGATCAGGGGACTTTGTTATATAGATTAGGGACTTTGTTATAGATCAGGGACTTTGTTATACTAGATCAGGGACTTTGTTATACTAGATCAGGGACTTTGTTACTCGATCAGGGACTTTGTTATACTAGATCAGGACTTTGTTATACTAGATCAGGGACTTTGTTTATACTAGTCAGGGACTTTTGTTATCTATCAGCTTTGTTGTCTAGATCAGGACTTTTGTTATACTAGATCAGGGACTTTGTTATACTAGATCAGTGGACTTTGTTATACTAGATCAGGGGACTTTGTTATTCTAGATTAGGGTTTTGTTGATGATTATATTAGTTGGGACTTTTATTTATACTCGTTTGGGGGTTTTGTTATATTAGATCAGGGACTTTGTTGACTAGTTCAGGGGGTTTGTTATATACTGAATCGGGGACTTTGTTTATACCGTTAGGGGCTTTGTTGTATTAGATTAGGGGACTTTGTTATGATCGATTGGGGACTGTTATACTAGGTCAGGGGTTTTATTAATGTAATTGGGGACTTTGTGTATGGGTTTGATACTAGTTCAGGGGTTTTTGTTATACTAGATCAGGGGACTGTATATTAGATTAGGACTTTGTTATATAGATCAGGGGACTTTGTTATATACTAGATCAGGGGGTTTTGTATTGGGTGGGTTTGTTATACTAGATCAGGGGACTTTGTTATATCTAGATTAGGGGGACTTTGTTATACTAGATCAGGGACTTTATTATATCTAGATCAGGGGACTTTGTTATACTAGATTAGGGACTTTGTTATGTGTGGTATATTAGATTAGGGGACTTTGTTATACTAGATTGGGGATTGTTATACTAGATCAGGGGACTTTGTTGTTGATGGATTGTTATACTAGTGGGGACTTTGTATATACTAGATCAGGGGACTTTTTTTATAGATCAAGGGGACTTTGTTATACTTGATCAGGGACTTTGTTATATGCTAGATCAGGGACTTTGTTATACTAGATCGAAATTTGATGTTATACTAGATCAGGGGAGCTTTGTTATACTAGGTCAGGACTTTGTTTATACTAGATCAGGGGACTTTGTTATACTAGATCAGGGACTTTGTTATACTAGATCAGGACTTTGTTATACTGATCAGTGGGCTTTGTTTATACTAGATCAGGACTTTGTTATACTAGATCAGGGACTTTGTTATACTAGATCAGGGACTTTGTTATAATAGTGGGGATTCTGGTTTTGAGGGACTTTGTTATGTACTAGATCAGGGACTTTGTTTATACTCGATCAGGGACTTTGTTCCTAGATCAGGGACTTTGTTTATACTAGATCAGGGGACTTTGTTATCTAGATCAGGGGACTTTGTTATACTAGATCAGGGACTTTGTTATACTAGTCAGGGACTTTGTTATATTGATTAGGGATTTGGTTTCATGGGGACTTTGTTTATACTAGATCAGGACTTTGTTATGCTAGATCAGGGACTTTTGTTATACTAGATCAGGGACTTTGTTATTCTAGATCAGGGACTTTGTTATACTAGATCAGGGGATTTGTTATGCTAGATCAGGGGACTTTGTTATATCTCGTTCAGGGGACTGTATACTATGATTTTAGGGACTTTGTTATACTAGATCGGACTTTGTTATATCTGGATCAGGGGACTTTGTTATATTTAGATTAGGGGACTTTATACTAGATCAGGGACTTTGTTGTATAGATTAGGACTTTGTTATACTAGATCAGGGCTGTTATACTTGATCAGGGACTTTGTTATATAGATTAGGGACTGTTATACTAGATTAGGTGACTTTATATGCTAGATTAGGGACTTTGTTATACTAGATCAGGGACTTTGTTATATTAGATTAGGGCTTTGTTATACTCGATGAGGGGACTTTTGTTATACTAGATGGGACTTTGTTATACTGATCAGGGGACTTTGTTATACTAGATCAGGGGACTTTGTTATACTAGATCAGGGGACTTTGTTATCTAGATCAGGGGACTTTGTTGTCTAGATCAGGGGACTTTTGTTTACTCGATCAGGGGATTTTTTTATACTGGTAAGGGGACTTTGTTATACTAGATCAGGGACTTTGTTATGCTAGATGAGGGGACTTTGTTATATAGATCAGGGGACTTTGTTATACTGATCAGGGACTTTGTTGTTGATCAGGGGACTTTGTTATATAGATCAGGGGACTTTTGTTATACTGGATTAGGGGACTTTGTTATACTAGATCGGGACTTTGTCACTAGATCAGGGGACTTTTTTATACTAGATCAGGGGACTTTGTTATACTAGATCAGGGACTTTGTGATACTAGATCAGGGGATGTTGTTATACTAGATCAGGGACTTTGTTATACTGATCAGGGACTTTGTTATACTAGATCAGGGGACTTTGTTATACTAGATCAGGGGACTTTGTTATACTAGATCAGGGGACTTTGTTATACTAGATCAGGGGATGTTGTTATACTCGATCAGGGGACTTTGTTATACTAGATCAGGGGACTTTGTTATACTAGATCAGGGATGTTGTTATACTAGATCAGGGGACTTTGTTATACTCGATCAG
>NW_024745186.1:20000-22591 GCF_018991925.1 Homarus americanus | reverse complement strand
AGCTGACCAGTTTAAAATCATGATTAATGTGTAAGTTATTGAGTTTATCAACCAGATCCATATTATTCTTGATATTGGAGTGAAATGTTGCCAACTAGGATTTAGTAAAGAAACAACCATTAGATAGTTTATAAGAGAGTGACCCAACTGAGCTAATGATGGGTCTTGCTGGGTTATTGGGCTTGTGGGTCTTGATTACACCGTACATATGTATGGCAGTGGAGGACGTTGAAGTAAGATGTTTAATGAGAGTAGCTTTGCCTCTCAATAGGGACTTCAGTTTTTTGTTGAGCTGGGTGTTGACAGTGTGAGAGGATTATTTATGAGTTTAGAATATGTTGAAGTATCACATAAAAGGTCATTCATTTTAGAGATATAGATCTTTGTTTAAAAATCACTACTGTGTTGGCTTTATCTGCTTTAGTGACATGTAGATCCTTATTTTTCTTAAGGGCTTGGATTGCTTTGGTGAATCTTTCTGGATGTTGGAACACAATTGGACATAGATGCATACACAACACCTTTACACATGTTCACTTCTTCACTTGTCAAATTACTGAATTTCTCCAAATTGCAAAATGCTCTGGCTATGTCAACACTGTCGACTCCTTGTTAGAACCATCAAAACTTAAACCATAGCCGAGGGCACACAAGGTATCGTTGTCTAGTTGTTTAGAGGAGATTCACTACAGTTGTTATTGGCATCCTTGGTCAATCACTATTTCTAATAAGGAGTGCCAATTTGTGGTCTATCTTGGCTTGAAGATCAGAACGCTCGTCTCAGGTTATAAAACAGTAGTCAACATTGAACTTTTTCCAATAACCGGTATGGTCATATTAAGCGTCAATATTACCATGTAATTCAATTGATAGTGGAACATCATAGAATCTAGTCTTATTAAACATACCGAAGCATTCAACATGAATTTGAGTAACGGCATGTCCAAGTTGGACAATTTGTAATTAAGAGATTTGTGATCAGGTGAAGGCCGGGTCACTTGACCATCTGACCTGACCACCAACCGTTGTGTGCTATTTAAAGATTAGTAGGGTCATTACCTAATACCTGACCATTGTGGACCTGGTCTCACCCTCCTCTGTATATTATACACTGTTACGAACCCCTCCACCAATTGTCTGATCTACCTGCAGCACTACGAACCACGCCATCTATTGTCTGATCTACCTACCCAGCACCTCAAGCAACGCCATCTAGGGACGAGACACGAGTATGACTCGTCTTAGTTACTCCGGGGTTTCCCTTCTCCATATCCTGGTTGTTGCGTCACTTCCTCCAAAGGTCTTCTTTGTCAGCTCGAGTTCGAGGAGAGAACACTTGGCTCTGGGAAGTGACCACAGGATCATCTATCCTCTAAACCTACGGTGCAGTGACTACCTACCGTCTTCTACAATACTCAGCCTTACTCGTCAGCCATCTCAGCTCCTCACTTAAGTATTTGTATCTTGTATTGCCTCCCCACGTCCACTTGCTTCAAAATTGTTTATGTTGTATTAATATATACTGTTAATGTTTAGGTTAAGTTTGGTTAGGGTAATTTATAAGCTGAATATTTTGTTAAGGAATTTATGGTACTTTATTATACACAACGAAAACTCGCATCCTTTGTACCCTTTTATACTCCGATTGTCTTTTTTTTTTGTTACCTGTTGGGATCTGGGTAGAGGTATAACTATATTCTAAATCCCCAACTCGTAACAACACCATTTGTATTACTCTCTCTAGTCTGCTCACACTGAAGATGTGATACAGCCTTGGGAACTTCTGTTTTCTTCTTTCCCTTGTGGTTATCAGCATATACCTAGATCGCACCTACAGTGATTTACTTGCATATATATATATATATATATATATATATATATATATATATATATATATATATATATATATATATATATATATATATATATATATATGTGTGTGTGTGTGTGTGTGTGCAAGTAAAACAATGTAGCAGGTGCGCGTGATTATGCTGATAACCACAAGAAAAAAGAAAACACGAAGTTCTAAACATCTTCGTAATGTCTAACACCTATGAGGAATCGAACCTCGACCTACTGGGTGTGACTAGGGAACGCTTACCGGCTAGGCCACAAGGACACTAAAAGCAGTTCTAGACTCTGTTATATTTCACACAGCCCGTTCATCGAGCTGATGGCGCCGTGAACCTCATTGGGAGCTTCCCGTGCCTCTTATGTGGTGTCAGTAGCATTTTACCGAATCCAGCTGGTATGAAACGCGAGGTACATATATATACTTCATTTTTAGTCCATATAACAGCAGCGGTTTTGAACATTCAGCGGCCTCACCAGCAGGGAATCAGACCCTCGACCTACTGGGTGCGGGGACTAGGGAACGCTTCCAGCTAGGCCACAGGACACTAAAGCAGTTCTAGACTCTGTTATATTTCACAAAGCCTGTTCATCGGGCTGATGGTTATCCGTGAACCTCATTGGGGAAGCTGCCGTGCCTCTTATGTGGTGTCGGTAGCATTTACCGAATCAGCTGGTATGAAACGCGAGATTTTTATCTTCATTTTTGTGTATAACCGCGGACTTTGAACATATAATCA
>NW_024745186.1:0-15000 GCF_018991925.1 Homarus americanus | reverse complement strand
CACATATATATATATATATATATATATATATATATATATATATATATATATATATATATATATATATATATATATATATATATATATATATATATATATATATATGCAGTATATATATGTATATATGTATATATATATGATAAATCAAGAAACACGAAGTTCAAGCGCTGTGTAATTCACATCTTCAGGGTGAGTACAGACTAGAGAGAGAAATACAAATCAAGGTGTATATATACAGAGGAGGGTGAGACCAGGTCCACAATGGTCAGGTATTAGATAATGACCCTACTATCTTTTAAATAGCACACAACGGTTGGTGGTCAGGTAAGATGGTCAGGACCTGGCCTTCTCACCTGGTTACAAATCTTCTTAATTGCAAAATTGTCCAGCTTGTACATGTTACTCTCAATCATGTTGAATGCTTCGGATGTTTAATAAGACTAGATTCTATGATGTTCCTACCATAAATTGAATTACATGGTAATATTGAGGAGGCATTATCCAGTCAATGCAATGCTTGTTATCCCTCAAATGAACAAACAGAGCATTGGATTCCTGGCCTGTCCTAACACTGTATTTCTGTTTTCTTCTTTCCTTGTGGTTATCAGCATATACCTAGATCACCCGCACCTACAGTGATTTATCATGTATATATATATATATATATATATATATATACAATCACCTCAACCCACTAGGATTCGAACCCACGGCACACAAGCCTATGACTGTGACCGGGAACCCTAACCACTGACCACCAGGATACTAAAGCAGTCCTAGACTTTGTTATATTTAACAAAGCCTGTTCAACGAGCTTATGGCGCCGTGAACCTCTAATGGGGACCACCCGTATCACTTAGGTGGTCAGAGTAACGTTTACCAAATCCGGCTTCGAAACACGAGGATCCATATATTTTTATTAGCCCAATTACACGCAGATTCTACATACAATCAACACCTCAACCCACCAGATTCGAACCCACGGCACACGAGCCTTGACTGTGACCGGGAACGCTAACCACTGGACCACCAGGATACTAAAAGCAGTCCTAGACTTTGTTATATTTCACACAAAGCCTGTTCAACGAGCTTATGGCGCCGTGAACCTTTAATGGGGACCACCGGATCACGAGGTGGTCAGAGTAACGTTTTACCAAATCCGGCTTCGAAACACGAGGATCCATATATATATATATATATATATATATATATATATATATATATATATATATATATATATATATATATATATATATATATATATATATATATATATATATATATATATATATATGTGGTCTCGGTACAAACTCAATCTGTCCAGCAGGTTATTGTTAACCGAAACCATTGTTTCAATGGGTTTTTGGGTAATTGGTTCCAGCTCACCGAAAATTTCCTAAATTCAACAAAAATGGTAGAAAAGTTCACTTACTTTGAGGTGTGTATGTAGAAGGCTCCTGGATGATGATGATGATGATGATGATGATGGGGGTGGAGGAGAAGGAAGAAGAGAAGGCATTGGGGTGGAAGAGAAGTCAATTCTTATGACACCATTTCACCCATAAAATTTTAGTTCTCTTGGTGTATTTCAAGATTATTTTTTAATCAACACTGCACTGCATTATATATTGTCAATATGTAAATATATTTCAAATGACCAATAATTTGCTTGGAAACAGAAAAAAAGCATTTAGTTGAAGAGAGTCTCAAACAAGATGTTACTTCCAGTGAAAAGAGAGAGACTAACTCCTGTTTGCTGTGTTAAGAGGCTGGATGTCAGCGCATTAACTAGTCACTTTTACTTCTTTAATTATGTTCAATAATTGTTAAAATGACTAAAAATTGAATATTAAACTTTAAAAATTATTGAATAGTATAAACTTCTTGATATTTACTAAAATAGTAAGAATTTAAGCCCTATAACTGATTAATGTATTGGCGGACTGATATTAAAGCTGGTTTCGCCAATGCAAGCGAAAAATGTTGAGGTCGGTTCGTAAGAAATTCGTTAACCGAATTTTTGTTCGTTAACCGAATTGAAGATTCTTATGGAAGGCAGTTCGTTAACCGAGGATCACTGTATATATATATATATATATATTTTATATATTCTCCGTGATTTGATTGTTATATGAAAGTGCAAATTATATAAAGGGTAGATGACAGAGTCCCTCCCTGGGGTACACTACTGGAACTTTGACCAATGTATTATTTTGCTATTATTTACTATATCGGTTGTTCAGGAGTCATGATATCAATCTTAACAGGATATTTAGATTACTGGTGGGGAAAGATTGTGTGGCTGAAACTATGTGGAATAAGACTGATATTTTTTTAGTCCTGTTAGATGGTAAGTTTCTAGGAAATTATTTGTCCTTAAGCTTTTGGACTAATGTATGGACGTCATCAAGGATTTGGAGACTGTAGGAGGGTAGCTCACTCCAATGGGCGAACGCCTTCAGCGCCAAAGTGGCGCCGCCAAGTAGCCATATAATAACAAAATAATTGCCAGGCAAGGTAAGAAGGAAGGAAGACGAAGAATTCGGCGAAATCACGTTTTTCTATTGATTTGTTAATTTTTTTTATAGCTGCTGCTATAGAGCCCCGGTACTGTGCAGCTATTAAGCGCTCTAGCAACTCTGTAATGAACAGAAATCTGTCTTTCGATATCCGAAAGATAAAGAGAGGTGAGTCGTATACCTACTTCCTATTATATACTGTAGACTGTTGACAGTTCGATGTGGTATTTTTTATGAGCATTTGCTTTATTAAATGCATTTAGTACTGAAAATGTTTCACTCTTCAGAATTGTTAATTAACTTCAAAGTATCAATAAAATGTATTAGGTGAACAAGATACTGTTGTATTCTCGAAAATACTGGCTGGAACTTTGAAGTTTTGGGTCATTTATCGTTTTAGGACCACTCACGACTTTGAGAGCACAATCATGTTTTTCCTGTATATTTAGATGTATTTTGAATTGAGTTCATATTCATATCTTGGGCAAATTCATAAAAAAAAACATACCAACCCAACCCAAACTGCATGGTAAAAACACATAAAAAACGAACAAATCCGAAGACTAACTTTACCTAACCTATCTTTACCTACCTAACCTAACTTCACTTAACCTACATTTAGCTACCTAACGTAACTTTACCCGACCTAACCTTTCCTTTATCATAGTAATTTTGTGTCGTTTCATGAAAAACCAAATGGTTAAGAATCGGTCGAGTACAACCAGGGAACTCCATGTATATTTATATATGGAGAGATAGAGCAGAAAAAGACCCATTATGGTGCTTTCGTCTAAAAATTCTTATTTTTCCAGTCACAGATATCCCTCACTCTGCGAATATTCGCTTATATTTTATTAATTTCTTAATGTGCTTCGTGATAAATTACAGTCATTTGGTACTAAATCATAATAATAATTCATTTGGTACTAAATCATAGTAATAATTTACAGTAGTTAGGTAGGTATTTTGTTGATTTTGAATTGATTTAATTTTTGTTTAAGTATACAGTGTGGGTTTCTTTGTTGATTTTATTAAACTGCTGAACTGGAAGCCTTCATTCCTGTATGCAGTACCTGCATAGTTTATATACTTGACAATTTCATTAAAAAATATTATTATTATTAGCACTATTATTCCAACATGGAATACTGTAGCCTGACCTTCAAACTGTAGAAGCGTAATTTTAAAACCTATAATGTTAAATTTACACCAATACATTGATAGCTGTGTAGTTTTGACACTGTACAGTCCTTTTACTTTTTTAAAAGAATTGGTCGTCAATAAACTAGAGAGCACAATATAAGTTGTGAAAAGTGGTGTCATCTCCAACTTTGTTAACAACTTGTAAATACCGTGATGTTCTTTATAACACTACTAACATGATAGTTTGCTAAAAAAAATAATACAGTTAATTGTCAGCAATATTTTTTTTTCATATTAAAAAGTGGGTCTTTTCGGTTTCATGTAACGTGACGACCAAAATAATAAAGAAATATAATTATGAATGTAGATTTCCTTGCTGATTACCAAAATATAATTCTTAGTGGATAAATTATAATTTTTTCGCTACAACTCGAACGCCGCATCTTATAATAATGGGATTTATTACTTTAAATTCTTCCGTGAATAGCTGTCAAGTGTCACTGAGATTCTTTGACTTCATTATCTGGACAAACGTCACATTTTTGTCTCCAAATCAAGACGTCAAAGATGACGATTTTTCGACGAAAATGACATGTATGTCAAGAAATATATTCAAATGTATCCAAACTCAAATATCTTATGAATTTAAACTATGCAGACCCTGGGATATCTCATGAAGAACTTGACCTTGATAAGTCAAAGGTTAAGGTCACAACCAGAAAAAAATTATTAATTGCTTAAATATTCATATCTCAGAAACTAGAAACTAAAAGCTTTTGAAATGTGGTTTTGAGATTCTTTGTGGATCCTCCTTCGATACATAAACTAAAAACTAGTGAATAATGATATGACTTAAGGAAGGGGCTGGTACTGGGTATGCTATCTTTGATTGCCTGGTTTCACCCATTGGTTAAAACTATTAACACTCCTGTGTCTGTTTCTGTTAAATGTGTTTCCATTAATTCTGCCAGACAAGAACAGTAATAACTGTAAGACACTGTCCATAATTACTGTACGTCTAACACAGACACTCACACACATATATATATATATATATATATATATATATATATATATATATATATATATATATATATATATATATATATATATATATATATATATAACCTGGAAGAAAACACGGTTCGGCGCTTTCGTGTAATTCACATCTTCAGGGTGAGTACAGACTGAGAAATGGCCTAAATCAAGGTATATATACAGAGGAGGGTGGGTCCTAATGGTCAGGTATTAGGTAATGACCCTCATGCACATGCGTTGGTAATTCCTGACCATTTGTGGTCTGATACTCTTAAACATGTTGTATCTCTCTGATTTGCATATATATATGCAGTCTGTCTCACCTCGAAGATGTGAATTACGGCCTTAGGAACTTCGTGTTTTCTTCTTCCCTTGTAGTTATCATATATATATATATATATATATATATATATATATATATATATATATATATATATATATATATATATATATATATATATATATATATATATACACACACAAACAAAAAGCTTTTACAGGGTATACAAGGCCTGTGGCTCCCTCAAACAATATAATTTCAGCTCTTCTATGGTGGCGTGTTTTCTTGTCTTCTACATATTTCCAGTTTTTTATTAATTATCGTGATTCATTGGAACAGTTTAAAAGCATCGATATGAGTTCAGAGTTTTAAGATATATGAATGTTATTGATCATTAGTAAGAGTGTATTTCTGTGTACTATTGGCTGTAATGAAGATATATAAGCAATACAAATCATATGTTCAGAATATGATTAAAGTGGGGTTCATATGTTCAGGATATTATGATTAAAGTGGCATTTGAAATCAATAACATAAAATAAGCTTATCTATTCTGAGGTAGGGCAATCATGAGCTACGCTGTGGGGAGCGCTGGTCGCTAAGGCATGTTTCTACTCTCAGTAATATCAATAATATAAATTACGATATTAACTATAATTAAGTGATTTGTTTTCCTAGTATTCAGTTAATATTAAAATTCTCCTTTTGTGAGAACTCAATTGAACGATACGTAAAGTCAACAATGTATCGTTTGAACTCCAGAAACAGATCTGAATATCGCCATGACTTGAATAAGTATGAATGTTCAAATGTTGCTTCACATTATTAAGGGTTAAGAGAGCCTATACAAATACATCTGCGCATCTTAAAGTGTAAATAACAGTGAAACTTACGAACTTCTTTATACTGTGAAGTATAGAGGACACATGTAAACATTTCCACACCTTGAAGTTATAGGACATAGTAAACTTGTTCTGCAATCTTGAGTATAGAGGACCTGTAAACATTTCTACACCTTGAATATAAACACATGTAACATTTCTGCCCAAGTATAGAGATACTATGTTTCCCTTGAGTATGAGACACATTTGCACAGCAAGTATAGAGGACATAAACATTTCTACACCTTGAGTATATAGAGATACACATGTAAACATTTCCTATGAAGTGTGGGGACACATGAACATTTCCACACACCTTAGTATAGAGGACCGTAAACATTTCCACACCCTCAATGTGGGGGTGTGTAAACATTTCTACACCTTGAGTATAGACATGTAAACATTTCCACATGAGTATGAGGACACGTCTTAAGCATTTCCACACCTTAATTATGAGGACACATGTAAACATTTCCACCTTGAGTATAGAGGACACATGTAAACATTTACACCTCAGTATAGGGACACGTAAACATTTCCACACCTCGAAGTATAGGACACATGTAAACATTTCTACCTTAGGTATATAGGGACACATGTAAACATTTCTACACACCTTGAGTATAGAGGACATGTAAACATTTCTGCACCAGTATAGGATACGTGTTTCTACACCTTGGTATGAGGACACACGTAAACATTTCCTTGAGTATAGAGGACACGTGTAAACATTTCTACACCTTGAAGTATAGAGGACACATGTAAACATTTCCACACCTTGAAGTTATAGAGACACATGTAAACTATTTCCACACCTTGAGTATAGAGACACATGTAAACATTTCCACCTTAGTAGAGAGGACACTGACATTTCACACACCCTTGAAATTATAGAGACACATGTAAACATTTCTACACCTTGAGTATAGGGACACATGTAAACATTTCACATTGAAGTATAGAGGACACATGTAAACATTTCCACACCTTGAAGTATAGAGGACACATGTAAACATTTCCACACCTTGAAGTATAGAGGACACATGTAAACTTTTCCTGAAATAGAGACACGTAAACATTTCCACACCTCGAAGTATAGAGACACATGTAAACATTTCTACACCTTGAAGTATAGAGGGCATACGTGAACATTTCCTTGAAGTATAGGACACATGGCTTTTTTGGTTGGGTTTTTTGTTGGGTTTTTGTTGGGACATGTAAACATTTCCACACCTTGAGTATAGAGGACACATGTAAACATTTCTCACACCTTGAGTATAGGATGCACGTAACATTTCCTCACCTTGAGTATAGAGGACACATGTAAACATTTCCACACTTGAGTAGAGGACACATGTAAACATTTCTACACCTTGAAGTATAGAGGGATACGTGAACATTTCCACACCTTGAAGTATAAGTTTTTATGTTTTTGTGAGGACACATGTAAACATTTCCACCTTGAGTATAGAGGACACATGAAACATTTCTACACCTTGAGTATAGAGGATACACGTAACATTTCTCACACCTTGAGTATAGAGGACACATGTAAACATTTCTACACAACAGTATAGGACACATGTAAACATTTCCTACATGATATAGGATACGTTTTCTACCTTGATGTAGAGGACACATGTAAACATTTCCTTGGTTGGGGTTTTCACCTTGAAGTATAGAGGACACACGTGAACATTTCCTTTTGAAGTATAGAGGTACATGTATATTTCCCACCTTGGAAGTATAGAGACACATGTAAACATTTCACACCTTGAAGTATAGAGGACACATGTAAACATTTCCACACCTTGAAGTATAGAGGGGACACGTAAACATTTCACACCTTGAAGGTATAGAGGACACATGTAAACATTTTCTACGCTCAGTATAGAGGATACGTGAACATTTCCACTTGAGTAGAGGACTTGTACTTCACACCTTGAGTATAGAACATGCGTAAACATTTCCACCTTGAGTATGAGGACATGTAAGCATTTCCACATGAGTATAAGGATACATGGAACATTTCCACACCTCGAAGTATAGAGACAGCATAAACATTTCCACCTGAAGTATAGAGGACACGTGTAAACATTTCACACCTTGAGAGTATAGGGGACACATGTAAACATTTTCCTAAGTATGGAGTTGTAACATTTCACACCTTAGTATATAGAGGACACATGTAAACATTTCCACCTCCGAAGTATAGAGGACACATGTAAACATTTCTACACCTTGGTAGTAGAGGATACACGTGAACATTTCCACACCTTGAGAGTATAGAGGACACATGTAGCATTTCACCTTGAGTATAGGACACATGTAACATTTCCACCTTCAAGTATAGAGGACACACGTGAACATTTCCCACATTATAGGGACACATGTAAACATTCTACCTTGAGTATAGAGGACACTGTGAACATTTCACACCTTAGTATAGGAATGTAAACATTTATAACTTTCACACCTTGATGTGAGGACACACGTAAACATTCCACCTCGAAGTATAGAGGACATGTAAACATTTCACACCTTGAGGTATAGGATACATGTAAACATTTCCACACACCTCGAAGTATAGAGGGACACCACATAAACATTTCCACACCTGAAGTATGGGGACACATGTAAACATTTCTACATTGAGTATGGGATGCACGTGAACATTTCCACCTTGATAGAGGACACATGTAAACATTTCTACACCTTGGTATAGAGGATGCGTGGCATTTTCACCCTTGAGTATAGAGGACACATGTAAACATTTCTCACTGTGAGTGGGAACATGTTTTCACACCTTTGAAGTATAGAGACACATGTAAACATTTTACACCTTGAGTGTATAGAGGACACACGTAATGTCATGCCATTTCCACACCTTGAGTATAGAGGACACATGTAAACATTTCTACCTAGGTATGGGGATACAGTAAACATTTCCACCTTGAAGTATAGAGGACACATGTGAACATTTCTGCACCTTGAGTATAGAGGACACATGTAAACATTTCACACCTGAGTATAGAGGACACATGTAAACATTTCTGCACCTTGAGTATAGAGGATCTGCGTAGTATTTCCACACCTTGAAATATGAGGACATGTAAACATTTCTGCACCTTGAAGTTATAGAGGACACATGTAAACATTTTCTACACCTTAGTATAGAGGATACACAAACATTTCTACACCTTGAGTATAGAGGACACATGTATTTCTACACCCTTAAGTATAGGACACATGTAAACATTTCCACACCTTGGAAATTATAGAGACACACGTGAACATTTCCACACCTTGAAGTATAGAGGACACATGTAAACATTTCCTCAGTATAGAGGACACACGTAAACATTTCATCAGTATAGAGGAACACATGTAAACATTTCTGCACCTTGATATAGAGGATACATGAACATTTCCACCTTGAAGTATAGAGGACACATGTAAACATTTCTCACACCTTGGAGTATACACGTAACATTTCTCCTTGAGGGGACCAAACATTTCCACACACTTTGAGTATAGAGGACACATGTAAACATTTCACCTTGAGTATAGGATACGTAAACATTTCTACCTGGAGTATGGGGGACACATGTAAACATTTCCACCTTGAGTATAGAGGACACATGTAAACATTTCACACCTTGAAGTATAGAGGACACGTGAACATTTCCACACCTTGGAGTATGGGGGCATGTAAGCTTTTCCACCTTGGTATAGAGGACACACGTAAGCATTTTACCTTGAAGTATAGGACACATGTGTGTTTCTGCACCTTGAGGATATAGAGGATACGTGAAACATTTCACACCTTGAAGTATAGAGGACACATGTAAACATTTCTACACCTTGAGTATAGGACACATGTAAACATTTCCACATGAGTATAGAGGACACGTAAACATTTCTACCTTGAAGTATAGAGGACACATGTAACATGTTTCACAGTATAGAGGATACACGTGTAAACATTTCCACACCTTGAAGTATGGGGACATTGCTGTAATTTATAGAGGACACATGTAAACATTTCTACACCTTGAGTATAGAGGACACATGTAAACATTTCTACACTTAGACACATGTAACTTATTTTCTGTAGTATGGGACACATGTAAACATTTCACACCTTAGTATAGAGGACACATGTAAACATTTCTACACCTTGAAGTTATAGAGGACACACGTGAACATTTCCACCTTGAAGTATAGAGGACACATGTAAACATTTCACACCTTAGTATAGAGGGCGCATAAGCATTTCCTACTTGGAATAGGACACATGTATTTCCACCTTGAAGTATAGGGTACATGTAAACATTTCCACCTTAGAAGTATGAGGGACACATGTAAACATTCCACCTTGAAGTATAGGGGACACATGTAAACATTTCTACACCTCGAAGTATAGAGGACACATGTAAACATTTCCAGTTGGGACACATGTGGTGGGGTGTTTTTCACCTCCAGTATAGAGGACACATGTAAACATTTCTACACCTTGAAGTATAGAGGACTGCATTAAACATTTCCACACCTTGAGTATAGGGACACATGTAAACATTTCTACACAGCAGTATAGGATACATGAACATTTCACACCTTGAGTATAGAGGACATGTGAACATTTCCACATCAGGAATAGAGGACACATGTAAACATTTCCACACCTTGAAGTATAGAGGACATGTAAACATTTCTACATCTTGAGTATAGGAGGACACATGAAACATTTCTACACCTTAGAGTATAGAGGATACACGTGAACATTTCCACACCTTGAAGTATAGAGGACACGTGAGCATTTCCAAACCTTGGAAGTATAGGACACATGTAACATTTTCACCTTGAAGTATGAGGACACATGTAAACATTTCACCTTGAAATTATAAGAGGATACACGTGAACATTTCCACACCTTAGAGTATAGAGGACACATGTAAACATTTCACACCTTGGAAGTATAGAGGACACATGTAAACATTTCCACACCTTGAAGTATAGAGGACACATGTAACGTTTCTACCTTAGTATAGAGGACACGTGGTGTTCCACACCTTGATATGAGGACACATGAACATTTCTACACCTTGAAGTATAGAGACACACGTAAACATTTCTACACCTTGATATAGAGGACATGTAAACATTTCCTTGAAGTAATAGAGGTACACGTGAACATTTCTACACCTTTAAAGTATAAGTGACACATGTAAACATTTCTCACACCTTGATATTAGGGACACGTAAACATTTCCACACCTTGAAGTATAAGGACACACGTGAACATTTCCACGGAGGTATAGAGGGACACATGTAAACATTTCCACCTTGGAGTGAGGATACACGTAAACATTTCCACACCTTGAAGTATAGAGGATACTGGTGAGACATTTTACACACTCCAGAGTATAGGGACACATGTAAACATTTCCACACCTTGAAGTATAGGGACACATGTAAACATTTCCACCTTGAAGTATAGAGGACACATTAAACATTTCTACACCTTGGTATAGGATACACGTGAACATTTTCCACACCTTGAGAGTATAGAGGACACTGTAAACATTTCACCTTGAGTATAGAGGACACATGTAAACATTTCCACCTTGAAGTATAGAGGACACATGTAAACATTTCCACCCTTGAGTATAGAGGACATGTAAACATTCCCTCCGGTATAGAGGACACATGTAAACATTTCCACACCTTGAAGTATAGAGGACACATGTAAACATTTCCACACCTTGAGTATAGAGGACACATGTAAACATTTCCACACCTTGAAGTATAGAGGACACATGTAAACATTTCCACACCTTGAAGTATAGAGGATCACATGTAAACATTTCCACACCTTGAAGTATAGAGGACACATGTAAACATTTCTACACCTTAGTATAGAGGATACGTGAACATTTCACACCTTGATGTATAGAGGACACATGTAAACATTTCCACACCTTGAAGTATAGAGGACACATGTAAACATTTCTACACCTTGAAGTATGGAGGACACACGTGAACATTTCCTTTGAGTATAGAGACACATAAACATTTCTACACCTTGAGTATATGAGGATACTGCGTGAACATTTCCACAGAAGTATAGAGGACACATGTAAACATTTCTACACCTTGAGTATAGAGGATACATGTGAACATTTCCACACCTTGTTAGAGGAATGTTTGGTATAGAGGACACATGTAAACATTTCACACCTTGAGTATAGAGGTACGTAAACATTTCACAGCAGACCATAGAGGGACACATGTAAACATTTCACACTTCTAGTATAGGACACATGTAAACATTTACACCTTGAAGTATAGAGGATTCGTGGTGCATTTCACATGAAGTATAGAGGACACATGTGTATTTCTACACCTTGAAGTATAGAGGTTACATGTAAACTTATTTCCACACCTTGAAGTTATAGGGATACATGTGAGCATTTCACACCTGGAGTATAGAGGATACGTGTAGCATTTCCACACCTTGAGTATAAGAGACACGCGTAACATTTCCACACCTAGTATAGAGGATGTAAACATTTCCTTTGAACTATTAGAGGACACATGTAAACATTTCACACCTTGAAGTATAGGGGACACATGTAAACATTTCACCTTGAAGTTATAGAGGATACACGTAAACATTTCACAGCAGACTGTAGGGAACATGTAACATTTCCTTGTTGGGTGTTTTTACACCTTGAAGTATAGAGGACACATGTAAACATTTCTACCTTAAAGAGTATAGAGGATACCACGTGAACATTTCCACGCACAGTATAGAGGACACATGTGAAACATTTCCACACCTTGAAGTATAGAGACATGTAAACATTTCCACACTTTGAAGTATAGAGGACACTGGTGAACATTTCCACCTTGAGTATGAGGACACGTGTTTTCCACGCAAAGTATGAGGACACGTGGTTTTTCTACACCTCGAGTATGGAGGACACATTAAAGCATTTTCACCTTGAGTATAGAGGATACACGTGAACATTTCTACACACCTTGAGTATAGAGGACACATGTAAACATTTCCACACCTTGAAGTATAGGACACATGTAAACATTTCCACCTTTAAAGTATAGAGGACACACGTGAACATTTCCACCTTGAGTATAGAGACACATGTAAACATTTCTACCTTGAAGTATAGAGGACACACGTGAAACATTTCCCCTCGAAGTATAGAGGACACATGTAAACATTTCCACACCTTGAAGTATAGAGACATGTAAACATTTCCACACCTCGAAGTATAGGACACACGTGAACATTTCACACCTTGATATAGAGGACACATGTAAACATTTTCACACCTTGAAGTATAGAGGCACATGTAAACATTTCACCTTGAACTTATAAGAGACACATGTAAACATTCCACACCTTGAAGTATAGAGGACACATGTAAACATTTCCACCTGAAGTATGCACATTATTCCACAAGTATAGAGGACACGTGAACATTTCCACACCTTGAGTATAGGACACATAAACATTTCAAACAGAAATTATAGAGGACACATGTAAACATTTCTACCTTGAGTATAGGATACATGTAAGCTTTTCCACACCTTGAGTATAGAGGACACGTGTCATTTCACACCTTGAAGTATAGGACATGTAAACATTTCCCTTAGTATAGAGGACACATGTAAACATTTCCACCTTGGTAGGACACGTACATTTCCTTGATATAGAGGACACATGTGAACATTTACACAGAAGTATAGGGGCTGGTGAACATTCTCACACCTTGAGTATAGGGACACATGTAAACATTTCACCTTGAAGTATAGAGGATGTGAACATTTCCCACCTTGGTATGGGGACACATGTAAACATTTTACATGAGTATGAGGACACATGTAACATTTCCACACCTTGAAGTATAGAGGACACACGTGAACATTTCCACACTTGGTATAGAGGACACATGTAAACATTTCCACACTTTGAGTATAGAGGACACCGTAAACATTTCCCATCTTGAAGTATAGAGGACACTGCGTGAACATTTCACACCTT
The DNA here is from genome assembly GCF_018991925.1 of Homarus americanus. Lineage (NCBI taxonomy): Eukaryota > Metazoa > Arthropoda > Malacostraca > Decapoda > Nephropidae > Homarus > Homarus americanus. The sequence continues at coordinate 1,071 of NW_024745186.1, read as the reverse complement.
AGTATAGAGGATACGTGAACATTTCCACACCTTGAAATGTGAATTGTCATTTCCTTGAGTAGGACACATGTAAACATTTCCACCTTGAAGTATAGAGGATACACGTGAACATTTCCACCTTGAGTATAGGACACACGTAAACATTTCCACCAGAGTATAGGGACACATGTAAACATTTCTACACCTTAGTATAGGGCACATGTAAACATTTCCACACCTTGAGTATAGAGGGACACATGTAACATTTCCCACCTTGGTATAGAGGACACATATGTAAACATTTCCACACCTTGAAGTATAGAGGACACATGTAAACATTTCCCACCTCGAGTAGAGAACATGTAAACATTTCTACCTTGAGTATAGGACACATGTAAACATTTCCACACATGATATAGGGACACTAAACATTTCCACCTTGAAGTATAGGACACATGTACATTTCCACAACCAGTATGAGGCCACATAAACATTTCCACACCTGAGTATAGGGCATAAGCTTGTTCCCTCAAGGTATAGAGGACACATGTAAACATTTCCACACACCTTGAAGTATAGAGGATACGTGAACATTTCCCACACAGCAGGTATAGAGACACATGTAAACATTTACACCTTAGGTATAGAGACACGTGAACATTTCCACACCTCGAAGTATAGAGGACATACGTAAACATTTCCACCAGCAGAGTATAGAGGACACGTAAACATTTCAACACCTTGAGTATAGAGGACACATGTAAACATTTCCACCTCAGTATAGAGGACACATGTAAACATTTCCACACCTGAATATAGAGGACACATACATTTCCACACCTTGAGTATAGGACACATGTAAACATTTCTACACCTTGAGTATAGAGGATACACATGTGAACATTTCCACACAGCAGAGTATAGAGGACACATGTAAACATTTCCACACCTTGAGTATAGAGGACACATGTAAACATTTCTACACCGAAGTATAGAGGACACGTGAACATTTCCACACCTTGAGTATAGAGGACACACGTAAACATTTCTACACCTTGAAGTATAGGATACACGTGAACATTTCCACACCTT
>NW_024745185.1:0-10000 GCF_018991925.1 Homarus americanus | reverse complement strand
AGAGATATGAGCCTAGCTACATAACCCAGTATATCAGCATACCCCATATGCTCCTATAGTACATCAGCACACCCTCTGAGAGACAGAACCATACCAACATATCAGAACATATTAGTATATCCTTTAGAGTGATATGAACATAATGGCATATCAGATGACAAGAGTATATCAGCATAGTCTTTGAGGAGCATATCAGACCAACCTAGCATAAGCTCTTTAAGATAGATGGGAGCATATCTTAAATAGACTGGAACATACCAGAGCATATTAGCATATTAGCATATTAGCAAGGTGAGGAGGAGGAGGAGGAGGCAGGTGTCCACCGACCAGGTATGCTGATAGTCTGGTGATAATGTGGGTAAAACTGGTGTGTGTGTGTGTGTGTGTGTGTGTGTGTGTGTGTGTGTGTGTGTGTGTGTTCGTTCTCATGTATATTTCTTGTAAGGTATGTGTCACCTAGCCGGCCATTTTGTTTAAATTTTTCGGTCGCTCTAAAATACCATTAAAACAATATGAGTATAAACGTTTGGCTCAACTGATGATCTCAAACATGTCCCAACTTTTTTTTGCCTCAACTCCACATTCTGTAACTCATTTAGGTAGATGTCCCTCACTACACATACACTGGACTATGTGTAATGTTGCAGCTAATATGTTATCAAGATATTGCACATTATAAGTTCATGTGTGGTCATTATTATATCAAACGGAGGAATTTTAAAGAGCTATTACACCACCTGTATCATTAGTTGTCGCCAGGTGAAGGAATGTTTAGGTAGATTATATTTTATTTACTGTAATTAAAGTTTCAATACCTAAGACGTTCCACTATAAGAGTCTTTCAACCTCAGGTAAGGTCTAAAGACTTTTTACTCTAGGTCTTACACCCTGGAGTAGCTGTATCGTCCACATAGGTAATTACTCCACAAGGAACTACAAGTTACACCTTGATGTAATACTTCATTTACTGCCAAACTTTATAGGGAAATATTTTTCACAAAGAATTTCAAGTTACAATTTCACATAATAAGTCACATTACAAACGTTCCTTCGGCTTACAGTTAAACTTTGCAATGTCAAGATATTTTTTTCACTGCAGAGGAAAGTATCCGTCATCATCATCATCACCACACACACACACACACACGCAAAGACAAAACTCCTGTATCCAGATTCTCAAAAGTTTATAAATTAAATTCTTCCCTAAAATTAAACAGACAATACATCTATTTATCATAGAGTATGTGAACAATATCGACGCCATATTGGTTACCATCTTTGAGTTATATAATTAGTTAGCTTCATAGTGTTAATTATTTAGTTAAATAGGAAAAATAATCTACTAGCGTGTGTTGTGACCAAAATAAATCAACATTGTATTTACTTTCTCCTCCAGGGGGCACTAAGTCTAGAAAAATGACACAATTGACATCTACATAAAGTGACTGATCAAGTGTAGATATTGGCTACCTTTTGTGTTACTTTGAGGTCGTAAGAAACGTCATTGCAGCTGCCGTTTCTAAGGATGTTTACTAATACACCCTCAACCAGTTTCATTCACTAAGGTCAAACAATAAATCTGTCTACAAGATACACCGTAACGATTAGAATACAATAATCAACACTGTATTACGTATTGAGGCGAATAGTCTTATGGTGTTAAGATGTTCTTCAACAGAAGGTAAACAAAAGGTATTCCAATATCTGCCTTGGTTGACGATGATTCCAGACGTTAGCAAGTCCTCCTCCTCCTGTTTCCCGAGTAAGGTAAGGAAGGTCACCTGACCAAAATTGTTAATTAAGAAAGATTACTCTGAAGATTAACCTCCAGCTTATTTTCCTCAACTAATGATTAACCCAACGCTGCTGTTTTGGGGAAGTTGTTGCTAGGTTAGGCTAGGTTAGGCTGGGTAGGTAGGGTAGGGGTAGGTAGGGTAGGGTTGATTTTGATTTTGCCGCTTGCAGCGGCTACTTTATTGTGCACACCACACTCATCCTGTGAGCGGTAGCGCAAAAGGATTACAGAGTAGGGTTTACAAAGGTCATAATAATTAACCCCGGTTGTCAGGATATTATGGCACCGAAAGTTACACAGTATTTCATTTACATTATTTGTTTAGTTCTATACATAAAGGGTAACTTATTCACAAATGCGTGAGAACAGGCGTGTGAGGCAGTATGTCTGGCCTCACACTTTGTTATTCACATTTACGTGGGAGTTATTCAAGCACATTGCGTATTTGGTTCTGTACATGAGAACTGATATAGTTACTGAGTGCAAAAAAGTGGATACAATCTTAATATGTCGGCTATCTTGCCATTAGAGATGAAGTGTTGTGCCATTTCACACACAGTGTGCTTGGACCTGTCCCTAAAAGGTTCTATCTTCACACAGTCGAGGACGTAGTGTTCAAGTGTGTGGCCATATGTCTGGCCACACACTTTATATTTAGTCTTGTTTACATCTGCTTGAGGAACATACTGCTGTTACATGTTTCACTTGATACATCTCATCATGGTAAACTATGGATCGACTAGTGCCTGTTTGCACTTGTCTACTTGCGTCAAACTCATCAATAAGTTCTTTCCTAATTACAGTTTTAAGGGTTCTTTTCGACAGACCCAAATTTATTCAACAGTGTCTTTGTTAGACGCGAGTGATAGGGGATCCACAACAGTTTGACCCTGACACCCCGGTCAACAAGGCACGCATATTTGTGTCTGGCTTCAGAGACAAGATCGTGACAACCTGAGTCGAGGGTACCAAGGGCAAGTAGTGAGGATAGAGAGTCAGTGATGATGAGACTGTCAGTAACAGTGGTTTCAATGAATTTAATAGCTGTGAGTATGGCAACTAATTCAGTTTGTAGAGTGGATGCCCAGTTGTTAATTATAACTCCTTTCTCAATTATATTACCGTCAGGTTGAGTCACAACAATAGCACTTCCAGCCCTCCCACAGGCGGTGTTTAGAGATCCATCAGTGTAGATGGTCTGTGTGATATTATCATCAGTCTGTAGAGTGTGTATGTGTTCAAGAGCTCTCAATTTGGCAGTGTGTTGGAGATAAATGCTTTGTATAATTAATTTTTTAGGCGGATACGTCAGTATTGTGATATCGAAGGGAACTGTCCGCCAGGGCGGCAGGAAGCGCTGTTGTGTCTCAACTTTGTACAGGTGGTCTAGTCCAAATATCTTCATATGTGTAGCTGTAGTTTGGATCCATTTAGACTCAGTAGTCCCATGGTTCATACATTCTAGCAATTTTAAGGAAACAATGTTATCAGGATCACCACGCAGAAGCCTCAGGGCTATCATGAGGTTGACTTCAATTATTCTATCTTTAACACTGGGTATACCTAGTTCTTTCCTCATATTAAGTACTTTAGTGCTCATGGGACATCCTAGGATAATTCTGAGGGCTTTATTTTGCATTTTCTCGAGTTTGTCAACGCCTTTCTCGTCACGAATGACCAGGGCTGGTGCGTGGTAATCTATCAGAGATCTTATATAGCCTAGGTACATTGTTTTAACAATTCTCATATTAGTACCATAGTGCGGGCTGTACCCCGCTACACTTCTAAGAGGTCTCAGTCTGTCAGTACATTGGCGGGTTAGCTGTTGTATGGCAGGTAAGGTACAAGGGACGGAGACACCAAGATATTTAAAAGAAGAAACATAGTCAATAGTGTTGTTACCTATCTTGAACTTGGCGGGGCCGCGTTTGCGGTTACCAGCTTGTTTGTTGGACACCTTAGTTTTCTCAGTGGAGATAATAAGACCGAGGTGTTCACAGGCTGCGTATACATGATTCAGGGTGGTTTGCATTTCACGATGAGTTTTAGTATGTATAAGAATATCATCAGCATAGCTGATTGAGATATTGCTGGGGTTGTCTGGTATTAAATTTAATAATGCATTCATAAGAACATTGAACAAAGTGGGGCTAAGTACTCCACCTTGAGGGGTACCAAGTTGCATATCTTTAACTTCACTTTTGTAACCCTGAAACAGTGCAGCAGCCCTTCTGTTGGATAGGTAACCACTTATCCAGTGTAACAGCCTACCTCCTATATCCATTTTGGCTAGTTCGTACAATATCAGTTGCCTATTGGCAATATCAAATGCAGCTTTTAGGTGGTGATGCAATTATGTACACCTTTACCATGGGTGAAGCCATTTATGTTAGGAGACATGTGTTCTCTGATTCTATATAAGAGTCTGCCAAGAACCATCCTCTCAAAGGTTTTACACAGGCAGCTGGTTAGTGATATGGGACGAAAGGCATCAGGCTGTCCTGGTTTCGGTATTGGTACAACAATACTGCTGGTCCATGATGTGGGTAGTTGGCCCTCGGCATGACTCATATTGTACAATACCAACAATGGATTGCCTGGCACGCGCCTTAGTAGTCTAATGATGTTGTAGGTGACTCCGTCCTCTCCAGGGGAAGTAGACCCACCCCTGGCGAGGGCGGCGTCAAGTTCCCACTCAGTATATGGAACATCACACTCATCGTGCTGTTTGCCCAGCATAAAGCTAATAAGATTACTTCTCTCTACAGACTTCGCATCAAGGAGTCCCCGAGTCCTAGCTGGTAACATGTCATAGCTAGAGACATGAGCCCACTTTGTTATTAGCTCATTCGACTTTTGCAGAGGGTTTGGATGGGAGACGTGTCTTCTGTTTTTACCTCTGATTATGTTTATGTCTTTCCAGGCTTTGCTGAGGGATGTGTGTTGGTTCAGGCTGTTGACATAGGTCTCCCATGCATTTTGTCTGAGTTCGTTTACACGTTCCCTGACAGCAGCAAGGGAAGCTTGATACAATTGTAACATTTGAGGTGTTCTAAATTGTCTGTAACCCTTACCCACCCTCCTGACCCTAGCCCTGAGTTTTTTCAGCTCAGGGTCATTATAGCACTGCTGTTGCCTGTTTCCATTATGCTGACCACGTTTTCTCTTTTTTTTGGTGGAGGCATTGTTGGTGAAGTATACATAAGTCCTATCTATCAGATCGTCATGGAAACTTTGGTAATTGTCAGGCTTGTAGTCCTTGTACCAGTCATGGATGAAATCTATGAACTGGCTTTCATGTTCTTGCTTGACTGTGATTCTACGTCTGTTGAGTTTACCACCAGTGGGGGTGTCATTGGCTACATGTATACTAGCTTGGATTGGGCTGTGGTCAGACATAAGATCAGTGACAACATCAGAGCTATGAGTTGTGTATGATAGATTAAAGCCAATACATTTGTCTAGACCCCCACCATAGATGTGTGTTGGTTCATTATTACCTATAATTTGAACATCTTCATATGCGCTGAGAAGTGAGATAAGTCTCCTACCATTGGTGTTAGTGGTGGAGTCACCTAATTTCTTGTGTCTAGTATTCAGGTCACCCATTAGGACAGTGGGCTCAGTGTGTAAGAAGTCTGGGAGATCTGTGTATTGAAGCTGATCTGAGGGAGCATAGGCGTTTAGCACGTTGAGTGTGGAGTTGCCCAGGTGGATAGTGATCCCATGGTACTGAAGGTTGGTAGTCTTTTTGGATACAAGAGGTACATGCGGGAGTGACTTCTTAACATACATCAAACATGTGTGAGTAGAACTAGGATCATAATACACATAATTGGGCAGACTGGGTGGGGGCTTACCATTAGGTGTGAGACACTCCTGCAGACACACAATATCGATATCCTCAGTCACAACTTTGTGGTGTAGGTCAGGGTATCGTTTTCTAAGGGATGAGATGTTCCAACTCATCACCTTCACCGCTCTGTATCTTTGCCTGGTATTAACACTGGCCATTATGAAATGTATTTGGAATTTTGTCTGGTATTAACACTGGCCATTATGAAATGTATTTGGAAAGAAGCAAAAGGCACTGTATGATACTGTTCTTTTCTGCGCTGCCTGTCCTTTCGGCAGGCAGTAGGCCAGTTAACCTTTTGGAAACATTTCTGGAGCACGTACGGCTCAACAATTGTTGTATTTCATTGGCAGACAACAACACACTTTGGTTACACTCGACATCACCACCATTTTCTGTTTGTGCTTGTTCATCTTCACTGACCATGTCCACAGAGGCATCAGTAGAACTGTTACCAGTATCACTATTTTCCTCTGCGTGGACACTAGTTCCTGGTGGGTCTTGAGTTTCCACATCTGGTACTGACATCTGAATGTCTTCAGTTTGACTGTAATTTTTCGGAAGTTGCTGCACTGTGTTGGTGGTGTTTTTTTCCTTTAGTGTATCACAGAGGCTCCTTAACATTTCAGTTTGAGCTGTAAACTGAGCTTTGAGTTCTTTAATTTCATTTTTCAAATCATTGATCTCTTCGATGTGCATGGTGTGTTGTAGCTACCTGTCGGACCAGTAGTGGTGGGGGTGAAGCCCCATACACTGTCCCGTTGTTGCTTAACATCACCAGGTAATGAGACATCTTAACACCTGAACGTGTGAAAGACACAAGGTATACAATATTAACCTGATTATTGTTAGGTTAACCTTTCATATATGCAAGTTCCCAAGTTACGAACTTACAGATATGACAGTCATCAGGTTTAGCTCACTTAATGATAACGGTGTAAAGCGTGATAAAATGTTGATACATTACAACATAACATTAATGGCAGGTAAAATACAAAAAAAAAACTACAATAAATATGTAAGTCAAAACAATGAGCTTACAAAAAATCATTGGTGGGCAACCTGAGGCCGCGTGCGACCCATCGATGTCTGGAGTGCGGCCCTCACTTGGCGCGTCAACCAAGAGTTGTCAATAATAAAAAAAAATCATTTTTTAGTATTTACTACATATTTAATTATCTTCATTTCTGCTCACATAATTTAAGAATTATATTACTGTATGCATTTTTGTTTTAATATGGCGCGCCTTCAAGTTATACATGCCATAAAACATTGCAAATGTATTTATATATATTTCGGGTTTTGTATCTGGGTTAAGATCAAATTTTTGAGGATGCTGCTCACTGAGATGAGGGAGCAGCACTAATTAACTTGGGTTGTCCACCACTGGTCGCCCTATATAATGTGGAAACCTGAGTGGTAACGTTTCACTGTAGTCTATACATTCACAATTAGGGAGTATAGTAACGACATGATATTTTCTACAGTAATAGTCTCATAATAATATGTCCTTTTTATAATTTAAGCTTGCTCTCACATTAGTGATTTGTGTATAATGTTCCTGGCGTGATCAGCGCCACCTGCTGGGACACTCCCGGCAACTATACTAGGCGCCGCGTTGTTTAACTAGTGCTGTAAGAAGATCCATCTATGGGTTGAAAATCGAAATTGAACCAGAGTACTCACAGGGTTCGCTCCAACTGTTCATTCTGATTGTCGAAGACACGGACTTTTTGAGGTGACTGTGAGTCTGTGAGGCCAGTAGACATGCAACCACTGGACGTACAGCCACTGGACGTATACCCTCTGGTCGTAGTATACAATTAGACGTGCAGTAATTTATATTCAGAGTTATACATACTCAAGTACTAGCACATTAAGGACCAGTCAACAAACAACCTAACCTTCTAGACTGGCCTTAAAAAATTAAGAGAGATCAGCTAAGAACGGACAGACACCGACTTACCGATCATCAGGAAATGGATGAAAAAGAATACACACAGACTTTCGCTCATAACCCAACCATCTTACAACGAAACCCCTTTCCGTGTGGACCCTCTCACACAGGCCTCATAAAACATGACAGAGCAAACTTATGGCAAAGGTGCCTAAAGAACATAGAGACCCAGACAAAGCTGCATCCTTCACGACCTCTTTGTCCCCGTCATTGAAGAGCGACGCGCACACACACACACACACACCGACCAGCCAGCACGCAGCCAGGTCCATGCATGTAAGTAGACAAGTTCCTCACTGACAAACACACACACACACACACTCTGACTACCAACAGAGAGCTCAGCCCTCCCACACTGGGGTCTCGTAAGACAAGACACACCTACACACAGACTTCACGGCAAGTAAACATATCTCTTTACACCCTTCCCTGCCCAAAACACACTTCTCACCTTCCACCGAGAAAGTTGGTTAACAGACACACAGACGCATGAAACAGACACATATGTACAGACTTTCCGGAGAGAGTGGTATAAATCCGGTCAATGATTCTTCGTGTCAACAAATACCTAAGCTCTCGGACTCTTAAGCCTCCATATAGCTAACATAATAATGTTCAGTGTATAAAGACAAGAAACCAGATCTCCCTCCCCGCCCTCCCCCATAGTAACCCATCCTCCCCGCCCTCCCCCATAGTAACCCATCCTCCCCGCCCTCCCCCATAGTAACCCATATCCTCCCTGCCCCTATAGTACCTCCATCCTTCCCCGCCCCCATAGTAACTCATCTCCTCCCCTGCCCTCCCCATAGTAACCCCATCCTCCCTGCCCTCCCCATAGTAACCCATCCTTCCTGCCCTCCCCCATAGTAACTCTCATCTCCCCTGCCCTCATAGTAACCTATCCTCCCTGCCCTCCTCTATAGTAACCCCATCTCTCCCCTGCCCTTCCCCATAGTAACTTATCCTTCCTGCCCTCCCCATAGTAACTCCATCCTCCTGCCTCTCATAGTAACCCATCCTCCCCGCCCTCCACCATAGTAACCCACCCTTCCCATCCTCCACCATAGTAACTCACCCTCCCCACCCACCTTCCCCGTCCCACCAAAGTAACTCACCCTCCCCACCCACCTTCCAATGTGTTGAAGTCTAGTGTATTATATCGTGTGTTAGTGCTGTGAGACTTTATGTAAAACGGAGACTTTTCTGTTCCCCATAAGGTGAGGGTTATGGATACACGCCGTTAAATCTCTATACATGTAGTCTAGTCTGTATTTATTTACACATATTTATATGTTATCGTATATACTGTTGTAATTTCTTAGAAATTCGCGCGCTAACACACACAATCTAAACCTACTGTACATTTTCCGTTTTTGACTGCTACTTTCTTTCAATAATCTGTTCGTGAAATTGCTCAGTTCATAACTTAACCTAACCTAACCTAACCTAAACCAACCAAGACACTATGTCACGTTAATATTGGGAGGACTGGTAGATCATATATCGAACTGTCCATAGAGAAACAGCACTATGAAAAGAAGCTTTGATAAGACTGTAGAAATTCTCTCGTCTCCAGACACACAAAACTTTACTATATCAAGTTCTTCTTGTTCTAAACTATTTGCCAATTCTCATCCACTTGGTCCCGATATCTTACATACTCATGTTACAGAGATCACGTGATGTTATGTAGTCAGTGTCCCTCGACAAGGAGGCAAGCCGGGGGAGGAGCTCACAGGACACGAGGCCTCACTGCTGGCTCCTGTAGGACTTGTTTATCCTGGCGTGTGGCACCATGGATGCCAGTCCAGGCCGATAAATCCAACCTCACGTCTGGCTCTACCAATTATCACAGTTACTCCCATCAGTCTCAACAGTTACCTCACCAGTCATTACGGTTAGGATATAACACACGGTAATACTGTAGTAACTCTACTTCTTCTGCTCCTAAACACTCGTAAAGTATTTATTACAGTGATTAAAAGGTTAAGAACACATAAATATAGCTTGAATTATTTTTTAAGTATGATACAAAACTTACTGGACAATTAGGTCATTGAAATTGAAGCAGTGGAAGTTTCCAGCTAGTGGATGGATACATTCACTGAAACGAAGATTTTTTGACGTATAAATCTTTGAGAATCAGATCCCTGGTCTTCACTTTTGAAAGATTACTTCATGGATTTCTTCCCGTTACTGAGGATTACGGAACTTATCTAGTAACGGGAAAGTTTCACCATCATCTCAACGCCTTTATGCCAACCAGTTCTCTCTCTGTCGTTGCTTAAGTGGACTCGTTTAGATGTGTTATCGAATTCCCAGTTAGGGGTAAAAATATAACGTACGGAGCCTCAGGGAATCGTGCTAGTGGCCGTCGACTCCTCACTCAGAT
>NW_024745184.1:0-17668 GCF_018991925.1 Homarus americanus | reverse complement strand
GCCCTCCCAACACTCCCAGTGCCTCCGCCCTGACACTGCCAGGTACACTTCAGACACTCCAGGTACACCTCGGACACTCCAGGTACACCTGAACACTCCCAGGTACCTCAGACACTCCAACCTCTGACACTCCCAGAATTTTCTCTTTCCTCCCTCGTTTCTCCCCTGACACTCCCAGGTGGTCCTCAGACACTCAGGTGCCTCCAGGCTTTCAGGTACCTCACTCCTGGTACACCTCGGCCTCCCAGGTACCACAGGCTTGCTCCCAGGTACACCTCACATACTCCCAGACACACCTCTGAGCACTCCCTGGGTTACACCTCTGACACTCCCATGTACACCTCCGCACTCCCAGGTACACATCTGACATTCTCCCAGGTACCACTGACACTCCTGGTACACCCTGACCTCCCAGGTGCCTCTCCCGCATCTCCCAGGTACACCTCTGACGCTCCGGGTGCACCTGAGACACTCCCAGGTACACCTCAGACCTCCCAGGTACACTTCTCCCACCACTCCCAGGTATCTCTGACCTCCCAGGTGCCTTCTGGCCTCCCAGGTGCACTCCTCAACCTGTTTCCCACCTCGACCTCCAGAATTTCGATCTCCCAGGTGCACCTCTGACACTCAGGTGCACCTCTGACTTGCTCCTGTCACCTTGCTCCTCTGTCACTCCTGATGCCTCTGACAATCCCAGGTACACCGCCTTGCTCCCAGGTACACCTCTGACCTCCCAGGTACTCCCAGCATTTCCTGGTACCTCTCAGCACTCCCAGGTACACGTCCCACTCCCAGATACACCTCCTGACCTCCCAGGTACATCTCTGACACTCCCAGGTACACCTCTGGCATGCTCCCAGGTGCCACCTCCAGACCTTGAGGTGCACCTCAGACACTGCCAGGTACACCTCAGACACTCCCAGGTACACCTCCAGACACTCCAGGTGCTCCTCTGACACTCCCAAGTGCACCTCTGACACTCCCAGGCACACCTCTGACCTCCCAGGTACCTCAGACACTCCCAGGTACACCGCTGACACTCCCAGGTACACCTCTGACTCCCAGGTGCCACCTCCGACTCTCCCATTGCACCTCGGCTTACTCCCAGGTACACTCCGACACTCCCAGGTAAACCTCCGATATCTAGTACACCCCAGCACTCCCAGGTACACCTCTGACCTCTGGGTACTCTCTGACACTCCTGGTACACCTCTGGCTTGCTCTGGTATTCCTCTGACACTCCCAGGTACACCTCCGATACTCTGGTACACCTCTCACACTCCCAGGCACCTCTCTCCTCCCAGGTGCTCCTGTGACACTCCCTGGTACTTCTCTGCACTTCCGTTACCTCAGACACTCCCAGGTACAGACACTCCCAGGTACACCTCATGCTCCCAGGCACCTCCTGCATCTCCTAGGTTCACCTCTGACACTCCATGTGCACCTCCGACACTCCCAGGTACACCTCTGACACTCCCAGGTGCTCCACTGACACTCCCTGGTTTTGAGCACTCCAGGTACCTGACACTCCAGGCTTGACACTCCCAGGTGCACCTCAGACACTCCTAGTACACCCCCAGACACTCCCAGGTACCTTCTCTCACACTCTCAGGTACACCTCAGACACTCCCAGGTACACTTCTGACTCCCAGGTACCTCTGACCCTCCCAGGTACACCTCTGAGCACTCCCAGGTACCTCCGACACTCCCAGGTGCACTTCTCACACTCCCAGGTACACCTCCGACACTCACAGGTACACCTCCGAGCCTCCCAGGTACATCCTGACCTCCAGGTACATCTCTGACCTCCCAGGTACCTCACATGCTCCCAGAATCCTCTGACATACCTGGTACACCTCTGGCCTCCTGGTTACATCTCTGACACTCCCAGGTACACCTCTGGCCTGCCAGGTACACCTCTGGCAATCCTAGGTACTCCTGTGACACTGCCAGGTACACCTCCGACACTCAGGTACACCTCAACACTCCCAGTACCTTGATATTCCCAGGTACACCTCCCGTATTCCCAGGTACACCTCTGATACTCCCAGGGACACCTTCAGGCTCCCAGGTACTCCACTGACACTCCTGGTGCACCTCTGACACTCCCAGGTACAACGATATTCCAGTGCCTCCGTATTCCAGTACACCTCCGATACTCCAAGTACCTTGCAGAACTCCCAGGTACTTCACTGCCTCCTGGTGTGCCTCCTGACATTCAGGTACACCTCTGACACTTCCCAGGTACACTTCTGATCTCCCAGGTACACCTCTGACTCCCAGTTCCGCCTCCGACACTCCCAGGTACAACTCCGACACTCAGGTAAACCTCCCGATACTCCTAGGTACACCTCCCAGCACTCCCAGGTACACCTCTCTCCCACTCCTAGGTATTCTCAACCTCCCTAGTTTTTTTACCTCTGACACTCCTAGGTACTCCTCTGACTTGCTCCCTGGTACACCTCTGACACTCCCAGGTACAACTCAGGCACTCCCAGGTGCTCCGTGCTCCCAGGTAAACCTCCGATACTCCCGGGTACACCTCAGCCTCCCAGGTACCTCTCACACTCCCTGGGTATCCTCTGACATTCACGGTTCTCCCCTGACCTCCCAGGTACCTCAGAAACTCCCAGGTGCACCTCCGAGCTCTCCTGGTACACCCTGACACTCCCAGGTGCACCCCTGACCTTCCCAGGTACTCACACTCCCGGTACACCTCTGACACTCCCAGGTACCTCCGACACCTCCCAGTGCACTTCTGACACTCCCAGGTACACCTCCGGCCTCCCAGGTACACCTCTGACCTCCCAGGTACATCCTGACCTCCAGGTACATCTCTGTGCTCTCGGTACACCTCCCAGCACTCCAGGTCACCTCCTTGCTCCCAGGTACATCTCCGATACTCTAGGTACACCTCGGCTCCCGTTGCACCTCTCCCTCCTGGGTATTCATCTGACACTCCCTGGTACCTCTCACTCTTGGTAATCATCAGGCTCTCCCTGGCACCCCTGACACTCCCAGGTACACCTCTTTCCTCCCTAGGTTCTCCCCTAAGCGCTCCCAGGTGCACCTCAGACACTCTGAGTTACCTCAGAAACTCCCAGGTACACCTCTGGCTCCCTGGTACACCTCAGGCTCTCCCAGGTACAGGCACTCCCGTTACCTCACATACTCCCAGGCACACCTCCTGACACTCCTAGGTATACCTCTGACACTCCGCCAGCACACCTCAGGCACTCCCAGGTACACATCCCAGCTCCCAGGCCTCCCACCTTTCCTGGTACCCCAACTCCCAGGTACCCTCGGCACTCCCAGGTGCCCTGCACTCCCAGGTACACCTCGACTCCCAGGTACACCCCAGACACTCCCAGGCACTTCTCCACACTCTCGGGTGCATCTCCGACACTCCCAGGTACCTTCTGGCTCCCGGGTACCTCTGACTTGCTCAGGTGCACCTCTGACACTCCCAGGTGCCTCCGATGCTCCCAGGTGCACCTCTCACCTCCCAGGTACCCTCTGACACTCCTATGTGCTCCTCTGTCACTCTGATACACCTCTAACAATCCCAGGTACACCGCTGCCTCCCACATTTTCTGACTTCTCTAGGTACTCCCTGACATTCCTGGTGCACCTCTGACACTCCCAGGTACACGTCCTTTGCTCCCAGATACACCTCTGACCTCCCAGGTACATCTCTTTGCTCCCAGGTACCTCTGACTTGCTGCCAGGTACACACTCAGACACTGCCAGGTACACCTCCCGGCCTCCCAGGTACACCTCGGAACACTGCCAGGTGCACCTCAGACACTCCCAGGTACACCTCAGGCACTCAAGGTGCTCCTCTGACACTCCCAAGTGCCTCTGACATTCCCAGGCACACCTCTGACCTCCCAGGTACCTCAGACACTCCCAGGTGCACACTCTGACACTCCAGGTACACCTCCGACACTCCAGGTCACCTCTGACTGCTCAGGTGCACCTCCGACACTCAGGTACAGCTCCCGTCTCCCAGGTGAACCTCCGATACTCCCTTAAGTACACCTCAGCACTCCCAGGCACCTCTGAGCCTCCTAGGTATTCCTCTGGCCTCCCTAGTTCACCTCTGACACTCCTAGGTATTCCTCTGGCTTACTCCCAGGTACACCTCCAGTTGCTCTAGGTACCTCTCACACTCCCAGGCTCCTCTCACGCTCCAGGTGCTCCTGTGACATCCTGGTACTTCTCTGGCACTTTGGGTACACCTCAGGCTTTTCAGGTGCCTTGCAGAGTACTCTGGGTCACCTTTGCTTCCCAGGCACCTCTGACACTCTAGGTGCCTCTGACCTCCCGTGTTGCACCTCCGTTGCTCCCAGGTGCACATCTGACACTCCCAGGTGCTCCCATGCTCCCTGGTATGCCCTGAGCCTCCCAGGTGCCTCTGACCTCCCAGGTTTCTTGACACTCAGGTGCACCTCAGACACTCCCAGGTACACCCAAGACACTCCCATTACCTTCCTACACTCTCAGGTACCTCCGGCTCTCCCAGGCCTTCTGACACTCCCGGGTGCATGTCTTGCCTCCCAGGTGCCTCTGAGCACTCCAGGTGCCTCCGACACTCACCAGGTACACTTCTCCTGCTCCAGGTGCACCTCCGGCACTCTGGGTACCTCTGACACTCCCAGGTGCATCCCTGACACTCAGGTACATCTCTGACACTCCCAGGTTTTACCTCTGGCGCCAGTGCTCACTGACATGCCCTGGTGCCTCGACTTGCTCCCTGGTGTCTCAACCTCCCAGGTACACCTCTGGCCTCAGGTGGTACACCTCTGGCAATCTAGTGTACTCTGTGTGTTTTCTCAGGTACACCTCAAACTCTCCCAGGTACACCTGGCCTCCCAGGTACCTTCGATATTCCCAGGTACCTCCGTGTTCCCAGGTACCTCTGATACTCCCAGGTACACCTTCGAGACTCCCAGGTGTTCACTGTTGCTTCTGGTTGCACCTCTGTGCTCCCAGGTACACATAACGATATTCCCAGGTACACCTCCGTTATTCCCAGGTGCCTCCGATACTCCCAGGTACACCTTTGAGACTCCAGGTTGCTTCTTGACTCTCCCTGATTGTGCCTCTGACATTCCCAGGTACACCTCTGACATTCCCAGGTACACATTCTGATGCTCCGGGTACACCTCTGACGCTCCCAGGTCGCCTCCGGCCTCCCAGGTACAACTCCGACACTCCCAGGTGAACCTCCGATACTCCCTAGGTACACCTCTGACTTGCTCCAGGTACACCTCTCACACTCCTAGGTATTCCTCTGACCTCCTGGTACACCTCCCAGCCTCCTAGGTATTCCTCTGACACTCCCTGGTTTCACCTCTGACACTCCTTGGTTACAAGTCGAACCTCCCAGTACAACTCCGACACTCCCAGGTAATCCGATACTCCTAGGTTCACCTCTGACACTCCCAGGTTGCCTCTCTCACACTCCTAGGTATTCCTCTGACCTCCTGGTTTCTCCTGACCTTGCTCCCAGTACCTCAGAAACTCCCAGAGTACACCTCCGACTCTCCCTGGTACACTCCTGGCTTGCTCCCAGGTACTCTGCCTTCCAGGTACCTCTGACTTGCTCCCAGGTACACCTCGAACACTCCCAGGTACACCTCCGACACTCACAGGTGCTTCTCCTGCTCCCAGGTACACCTCCGACCTGCAGGTACACCTCTCTGACACTCCAGGTACATCTGACACTCCAAGGTACGTCTCTGACACTCCCAGGTACACTTTCTGACCTCTCCAGGTCACCTCCGACACTCCCAGGTACAACTCCGATAATCCCTGGGTACACCTCTTGACACTCCTGGTGCACCTCTCACACTCCTAGGTATTCATCTGACACTCCGTGTTACCTCTCATCTCTTGGTGCACGTCAGGCACTCCCTGGTACCTCTGACACTCAGGTACCCTCTTTCACTCCCTGGTTCTCTGCTGCTCCCAGGTACACCTCAGACACTCCCAGGTGCACCTCATGCTCCCAGGTACACCTCTGAAACTCCCTGGTACCTCAGACACTCCCAGGTGCACCCTGACACTCCCAGGTACACCTCACCTTGCTCCCAGACACACCTCTGACACTCTGGGTTTCTCTAGCTCTCCATGTGCACCTCCGACACTCCCAGGTACCCATCTGCCTCCCAGGTCTCACTGACACTCCTGGTACACCCCTGACCTCCCAGGTACACCTCCCAGCTTGCTCCCAGGTACCTTGGCACTCCAGGTACCTCAGACACTCCCAGGTACACCCAGACACTCCCAGGTGCACTTCTCACACTCTCAGGTGCATCTCCACCTCCCGGTTTGCTTTGACCTCCAGGTACACCTCTGTCTGCTCCCAGGTGCACCTCTGTCGCTCCCAGGTACCTCCGATACTCCCAGGTACCTCTGACACTCCCAGGTACCCCTCTGTCCTATGTGCTCCTCTGTCACTCCCTGATACACCTCTAACAATCCCAGGTACCCACCTGACCTCCCAGGTGCCTCAGCACTCAGTACTCACTGACATTCCTGGTACCTCTGACACTCCCAGGTACACGTCCCAACTTGCTCCCAGATACACCTCTGACACTCCCAGGTACGTCTCTGACACTGCCAGGTACACCTCAGACACTGCCAGGTACACCTCAGACACTGCTGGGTGCCTCAGACACCTGCCAGGTACACCTCCAGACACTCCCAGGTACACCTCAGACACTCCAGGTGCTCCTCTGACCTCCCAAGTGCACCTCTGACATTCCCAGGCACACCTCTGACACTCCCAGGTACACCTCAGACACTCCCAGGTGCACCGCCGACCTCCCAGGTACACCGCTGGCCTCCCAGGTACCTCCTGGCCTCCCAGGTACACCTCCGACACTCCCAGGTACAACTCCGATGCTCCCAGGTAAGCCTCCGATGCTCCTAAGTACACCCCTGACACTCCCAGGTACACCTCCTGACACTCCTAGGTATTCCTCTGGCCTCCTGGTACACCTCTGACACTCCTGGTATTCCTCTGACACTCCCAGGTACCCCTCAGTTGCTCCCTGGGTACACCTCTCACTCCCAGGCACACCTCTCACCTCCCAGGTGCTCCTGGTGCTTCTCTGCTTCCAGGTGTACCCTCAGACACTCCCTGGTACCTACAGACACTCCCAGGTACACCTCCACATACTCCCAGGCACACTCTGACCTCCTAAGTACCCTTTGGCCTCCATGTGCTTTTCAACCTCCAGGTACACCTCCCAACCTCCGGTGCTCTGACACTCCTGTCCTCCCAGTGCCTCTGACACTCCCAGGTACACTTTGACACTCCCAGGTACCTCAGACACTTCCAGGTGCACCGCTGACACTACCAGGTACCTCAAACACTGCGAGTACCATCAGACACTGCCAGGTACACCTCAGACACTCCCAGGTACACCTCAGACTTCAAGGTGCCTCTGACACTCAAGTGCCTCTGCATCCCAGACAAACCTCTTACTCCCAGGTATGCCTCAGACACTTCCAATTTTCTTAGCACTCTGGGTACACCTCTGGCCACTCCAAGTGCACCTGTAACACTCCCAGGTGCACCTCCGACACTCCCAGGTACACCTCTGACACTCCCAGGTACTCACCCAGCACTCCCAGGTGGCCTCCGATCTCCTAATTTTACCTCATTGACACTCCCAGGTACACCTCTAGCCTCTGGTATTCCTCTGACACTCCCTGGTGCCTCTGACCTCCCAGGTACCTCAGACACTCCCAGGTACACCTCAAGACACTCCCAGGTACACCTCAGACACTCCCAGGCACACCTCTGACACTCCCAGGTACACCATGACACTGCCAGGTACCTGCCTCTGACACTCCCAGGTACACCTCCCCGAGCACTCCCAGGTACACCTCTGACCTCCCAGGTGCTCACTGACATTCCCTGGCACACCTCCCAAACCTCCCCCGGAGTCCGTCTTGCTCCAGATACCTCTAAACACACTCCCCAGGTACATCTCTGGGCTCCCAGGTACCTCCGTGCCCAGGTACCTCTGACACTCCCAGGTACCTCGACACTCCCGGTACTCCTCTTTCACTCCCTGATACACCTCTGCTTGCTCCCAGGTACACCATGACCTCCCAGGTACACCTCTGCTCCCAGATCTCCACTGACATTCCTGGTACACCTCCTAGGCTCCCCATGTGCACGTCCCTTGCTCCCAGATACACCTCTGACACTCCCAGTGCATCTCTCTCTGCTCTGGGTACACCTCTGACCTCCCAGGTACCTCCAGACACTGCCAGGTACACCTCAGACACTGCCAGGTGCACCTCAGACACTGCCAGGTGCACCTCAGACACTCCCAGGTACCTCAGACACTCCCAGGTGCTCCTCTGACACTGCCAGGTACACCTCAGACACTGCCAGGTACCTCCAGACACTCCCAGGTACCTCAGACACTCCAAAGGTAGCTCCTCTGACACTCCCAAGTGCACCTCTGAAGCACTCCCAGGCACCCTCTGACACTCCCCAGTACCTCAGACACTCCCAGGTACACCACTTCCTTGCTCCCAGGCACACCTCTGACACTCCAGGTACACCCAACCTGCCAGGTACACCTCTCTGACTCCCATTTTTGCCTCTGACTCCCAGGTACACCTCTGAGCACTCCCAGGTACTCCACTGACATTCCCTGGCACACCTCTGACACTCCCAGGTGCATGTCCGACACTCTGAATACACCTCCTGACACTCCCAGGTACACCTCTGACACTCCAGGTACCTCCTGACACTCCCAGGTGCCTCTGTCCTCCAGGTACACCTCCCGTGCCAGGTACCTCTGACTCCCAGGTACACCTCTGACTACTCCTAGGTTTTCTCTTTCTCCCCAATACACCTCTGCTGCTCCCAGGCACCTGACCTCCCAGGTACACCTCTGCCACTCCCAGATACTCCACTGACATTCCTGGTACCTCTGACTCTCCCATGTACACGTCCAGCTCTCCCAGATCACCTCTGACACTCCCAGGTACATCTCCTGCTCTCCCAGGTACCTCTGACACTCCCAGGTACACCTCAGACACTGCCAGGTACACCTCAGACACTGCCAGGTACACCTCAGACACTGCCAGGTACACCTCGAACCTCCCAGGTACACCTCTGACACTCCCAGGTACACCTCAGACACTGCCAGGTTGCACCTCAGACACTCCCAGGTACACCTCAGACCTCCAAGGTGCTCCTCTTACACTCCCAGGTGCCTCTGTTTCTCCCAGGCACCTCCCTACCAGGTACCTCAGACCTCCCAGGTACACCGCCTGACACTCCCAGGTACACCTCTGACACTCCCAGGTACACCTTGACACTCTCAGGTACACCTCTGGCCTCCCAAGTGCACACCTCTGACACTCCCAGGCCTCCGTCTTCCAGGTTCAGCTCGACACTCCTGAGGCCTCGTGCTCTAAGTACATCTCCGAACTCCCAGGTACACCTCTGCAGCACTCCTAGGTATTCCTCCTGAGCACTCCCAGGTACCCTCAGTCACTCCTACCACCTCTCACACTCAGGTACCTCTCACACTCCCAGGTACTCTTGTGACACTCCTGGTACTTCTCTGACCTTCCAGGTACACCTCAGACACTTCCAGGTACACCACAGACACTCCCAGGTACTCACATACTCCCAGGCACACCTCTGCACTCCTGGGTACACCTCTGACACTCCATGTACACCTCCGACACTCCCAGGTACCTTCTGACACTCCCAGGGTACACCTCTGACACTCCCAGGTACACCTCCCCCTACCTCCCAGGTACACCTCTGACACTCGCAGGTACCTTCTCACACTCCGTTTTCCGACACTCCCAGGTACCTCTACACTCCCAGTTTATCCCTGACACTCCGGTACACCTCAGAACCCTCAGGTACACCTCTGACACTCCCAAGTACACCTCTGACACTCCCAGGCCTCCGTCTGCTCCCAGGTACAACTCGACACTCCAGGTAAACCTCGATACTCCTAAGTACACCTCTGACACTCCAGTGCCTCTGACCTCCTAGGTATTCACCGGCCTCCCAGGTACCTCAGTCTCACTCCCTGGGTCCACCTCTCCCACACTCCCAGGTACACCTCTCACCTCGAGTACTCTTGTGACACCTGGTACTTCTCTGACACTTCCAGGTGCACCTCGAACTTGGTACACCTCCCAGGTACACCACAGACACTCCCAGGTACACTTCACATACTCCCAGGCACACCTCTGACCTCCCTAGGTACACCTCCTGACACTCCATGTGCACCTCCGACACTCCCAGGTACATCTGACACTCCCAGGTGCTCCACTGACACTCCCTGGTACACCCCTGACACTCCCAGGTACCCCTCTGACACCCAGGTACATGACACTCCCCAGGTACACCTCAGACACTCCCAGGTACACCCCAGACACTCCCAGGTGCACTTCTCACACTCTCAGGTACACCTCCGATGCTCCCAGGTTTTACTTCTGACACTCCCAGGTACCCTCTTACACTCCCAGGTACACCTCTGACACTCCCAGGTACACCTCCGACACTCACAGGTACCTTCTCACTCCCAGGTACACCTCCGAGCACTCCTGGTACACCTCCTGACACTCCCAGGTACATCCCTGCACTCAAGGTACATCTCTGACACTCCCAGGTACACCTCACACTTCTCCCAAGTCCCATTTTTCCATTGACATACCCTGGTACACCTCCTGACACTCCCTGGTACATCTCTCTGACACTCCCAGGTACACCTCCTGACACTGCCAGGTACACCTCTGGCAATCCCTAGGCCTCCTGTGACACTTTCACCAGGTACACCTCCGGCGCCTCCCAGGTACACCCTGACACTCCCAGGTACACCTTCGATATTCCCAGGCTGCTCGATATTCAGGTGCACCTCTGATACTCCCAAGTACACCTTCGAGACTCCCAGGTACTCACCGACACTCTGGTGCCTCTGACACTCCCCGTTACCTGTGATATTCCCAGGTACACCTCCCGATATTCCCATTTTGCCTCCGATACTCCCCAGGTACACCTTTGAGACTCCCAGGTACTTCACTGACACTCCCTGGTGTGCCTCTGACATTCCCAGGTACACCTCTCACACTCCCAGGTACACATTCTGATGCTCCCAGGTGCCCTCCTGACGCTCCCGGGTCCGCCTCCGACACTCCCAAGGTACAACTCCGACACTCCCAGGTAAACCTCCGATACTCCTAGGTACACCTCTGACACTCCCAGGTACACCTCTCACACTCCTAGGTATTCCTCTGACACTCCCAGGTACCTCAGAAACTCCCAGGTACCTCCGACACTCCCTGGTACACCCCAACCTCCAGGTACCTCCTGACCTTCCAGGTACACCCCCTCTGACCTCCCAGGTACACCTCAGACTTGCTCCCAGGTACACCACCAGATACTCCCAGGTACACCAAGAGACTCCCAGGTACACCTCTGACACTTTCAGGTACTGCTCTGACACTCTCAGGCACACCTCTGACACTCCCAGGTGCACCTCTACAACATTCCCAGGTACACCTCCGACACTCCCAGGTACCTCTGAGCACTCCTGAATACCCATCTGACATTCCCAATGTGTACCTCTGACTTGCTCCCAGGTACTCCTGACATTCCCTGGTACAGTGGTACACCTCCAACCTCCCAGGTACCGTCCGACCTCCCAGATACACCTCTGACACTCCCAGGTGCACCTCTGACACTCCCAGGTGCACCTCTGACCTCCCAGGTACTCCACTGACACTCCCTGGTATGCCTCCCCGAGCATTCCCAGCTACACCTCTGACCTCCCAGGTACACATTCACAGTACTCCAGGTACCTCTGGCACTCCCAGGTCACCTCGGCTCCAGGTACAACTCCGATACTCCTAGAGTACACCTCTGACACTCCCAGGTACACCTCTCACACACTCTAGGTATTCCTCTGACACTCCCTGGTACACCTCTCACACTCTTAGGTACGTCAGACACTCCCTGGTACACCTCTGACACTCCCCAGGTACACCTCTTTTGCTCCTGGTTCTCCCCAGCACTCCCCAGGTACACCTCCAGACTTGCTCCCAGGTACACCTCCAGAAACTCCCAGGTACACCTCTGAAACTCCTGGTACACCTCAGACACTCCCAGGTGCACCTGAACACTCCCAGGTACACCTCACATACTCCCAGACACACCTCTGGGCACTCCCTAGGTACCACCTCTGACACTCCATGCCTCGACACTCCCAGGTACACATCGGCACTTGCTCCCAGGCCTCCCACTGACACTCCTGGTACACCCCTGAGCACTCCCAGGTACACCTCTGACACTCCCAGGTACACCTTTGACACTCCCAGGTACACCTCCGGGCACTCCCAGGTACACCCCAGGCACTCCCAGGTACACTTCTCACACTCCTCAGGTACATCTCCGACACTCCCAGGTACACTTGGCTTGCTCCCGGGTACACATCTGACACTCCTAGGTATTCTCCCCAGCACTCCCAGGTACACCTCAGTTACTCCTAGGTACACCTCTCACACTCCCTGCTCCTAGGTACACCTCTCACACTCCCGGCACACCTCTCACACTCCCAGGTACTCCTGTGACACTCCTGGTACTTCTCTGACACTTGGTACACCTCAGACACTCCCAGGTACACCCACAGACACTCCACCTCCCACATGCTCCGGCACATTCTGACCTCCTAAGTACACCTTTGACACTCCATGTACCTCCGACACTCCCAGGTACACCTCCGACACTCCCAGGCACCTCTGACACTCCCAGGTGCTCACTGACACTCCCTGACACTCCCAGGTACCTCCTAACACTCCCAGGTACACATTTGACCTCCCAGGTACCTCAGACACTTCCAGGTACACCTGCCGACCTACCAGGTGCACCTCAAACACTGCCAGGTACACATCAGACACTGCCAGGTACACCTCAGACACTCCCAGGTACACCTCAGACACTCCAGGTGCACCTCTGACACTCCCAAGTGCCCCTCTGGCACTCCCAGGCAAACCTCTGACACTCCCAGGTATACCTCAAACACTTCCAGGTGCCCATGACACTCCAGGTACACCTCTGACACTCCCAAGTACACCTGTAACACTCCCAGGTACACCTCCGACACTCCCAGGTACACCTCTGACACTCCAGGTGCTCCACCCTGACACTCCCAGGTCCGCCTCCGACACTCCCAGGTACAACTCCGACACTCCCAGGCCGTGCTCTGGGTACCCGCTGACACTGCCAGGTACACCTTGACACCCCATGTACACCTCCGACACTCCCAGGTACACCTCTGACACTCCCAGGTCACTCCACTGACACTCCCAGGTACCTCAGACTCCCAGGTACCTCAGACACTCCCACACCTCAGACACTCCCAGGTACACCTCAGACACTCCCAGGCACACCTCTGACACTCCCAGGTACACCGCTGACACTGCCAGGTACCTCTGACACTCCCAGGTACCTCTGACACTCCCAGGTACACCTCTGACCTCCCAGGTGCTCCACTCATCCCTGGCACCTCTGAAACTCCCAGGTACACGTCCAACACTCCCAGATACACCTCTGACCTCCCAGGTACATCTCTGACACTCCCAGGTACACCTCTGACCTCCCAGGTACCTCCTGACCTCCCAGGTACACCTCCGGTACTCCCAGGTACACCTGACACTCCCAGGTACCTCTGACACTCCTAGGTACTCCTCTTTCACTCCCTGATACCTCTAACACTCCAGGTACACCGCTGAACCTCCCAGGTACACCTCTGACACTCCCAGATACTCACTGACATTCCTGGTACACCGCCTCCATGTACGTCCACACTCCCAGATACCTCTGACCTCCCAGGTACATCTCTAACACTCCCAGGTACACCTCTGACACTCCCAGGTACACCTCAGACACTGCCAGGTACACCTCTCAGACACTGCCAGGTACCTCAGGCCTCCCAGGTACCTCAGACACTCAGGTGCTCTCTTACACTCCCAAGTGCCTCTGACACTCCCAGGCACACCTCTGACACTCCTGGTACACCGCTCAGCACTCCCAGGTACCTCTGACTCCCAGGTACTCCCAGGTGCACCTCTGCCACTCCGAGCACACCTCAGACCTCCCAGGTACACCTGACACTCCAGGTACACCTCTGACACTCCCAGGTACACCTGACACTCCCAGGTGCACCTCTGACACTCCCAAGTACCTCTGACACTCCCAGGTACCTCCGTCACTCCCAGGTACAACTCCCTCCCAGGTAAACCTCCGATGCTCCTAAGTACACCTCTGACACTCCCAGGTACACCTCTGACCTCCTAGGTATTCCTCTGACACTCCCAGGTACACCTCAGTCACTCCTAGGTACACCTCACCTCCCAGGTACACCTCTCACACTCCCAGGTACTCATGTGACACTCCTGGTACTTCTCTGACACTTCCAGGTACCTCAGACACTTCCAGGTACACCACAGACACTCCCAGGTACCTCACATGCTCCCAGGCACACCTCTGACACTCCTAGGTACCTCTGACACTCCATGTACCTCCGACACTCCCAGGTACACATCTGGCTCCCAGGTACTCACTGACACTCCTGGTACCTGACACTCCCAGGTACACCTCTGACTCCCAGGTACCTTTGACACTCCCAGGTGCACCTCAGACCTCCCAGGTACACCCAGACACTCCCAGTGCACTTCTCACACTCAGGTCACCTCCGACACTCCCAGGTACCTTCTGACACTCCCGGGTGCACCTCTTACACTCCCAGGTACACCTCTGACACTCCCAGTGCACCTCCGACACTCACAGGTACCTTCTCACCTCCCAGGTACACCTCCGACACTCCTGGTACACCTCTGACCTCCCAGGTACATCCCTGACACTCCAAGGTACATCTCCTGACCTCCCAGGTACACCTCTGAGCACTCCCAAGTACTCCACTGACGCACCCTGGTACACCTCTGACACTCCTGGTACATCTCTGACGCTCCCAGGTACACCTCTGACACTGCCAGGTACACCTCTGGCAAACTGGGTACTCCTGTGACACTGCCAGGTACACCTCCGACACTCCCAGGTACACCCCTGACACTCCCAGGTACACCTTCGATATTCCCAGGTACACCTCGATATTCCCAGGTACACCTCTTATACTCCCAGGTACACCTTCGAGACTCCCAGGTACTCTCACGGCACTCCTGGTGCACCTCGGCACTCCCAGGTACACCAACGATATTCCCAGGTACACCTCCGATATTCCCAGGTACACCTCCGATACTCCCAGGTACACCTTTGACACTCCCAGGTACTTCACTGACACTCCCTGGTGTACCTCTGACATTCCCAGGTACACCTCTGACACTCCCTGGTACACCCCTGACACTCCCAGGTACACCTCTGACCTTCCCAGGTACACGTCAGACACTCCCAGGTACAACTCCGACACTCCCAGGTAAACCTCCCGTGCTCCTAGGTACCTCCCTGACCTCCCAGGTACACCTCTCACACTCTCTGGGTATTCTCTGACGCTCCTGGTTCTCCTGACACTCCAGGTACCTCAGAAACTCCCAGGTACCTCCGTTGCTCCTGGTACACCCCTGACACTCCGGTGCACCTCTGACCTTCCCAGGTGCACCTCTGAGCACTCCCGGTACCTCAGACACTCCCAGGTCACACCAGATACTCCCAGGTACACCGAGACACTCCCAGGTACACCTCTGACACTTTCCAGGTACACCTCTGACACTCTCTGGTACACCTCCCAACCTCCCAGGTACACCTCTGACATTCCAGGTACACCTCTGACACTCCCAGGTACACCTCTGACCTCCCAGATCACTTCTGACATTCCCAATGTACACCCCCGGCCTCCCAGTTCACCTCTGCACTCCCAGGTACTCACTGACATTCCCTGGTACAGTGTGGGCACCTCCGAACCTCCCAGGTACCGTCACTTACTCCCAGATACACCTCCGACCCTCCCAGGTACACCTCTGGCCTCCCAGGTACTCCACAGCCTCCCTGGTATACCTCTGACATTCCCAGCTACACCTCCTGACACTCCCAGGTACACATTCTGATACTCCCAGGTACCTCTGACCTCCCAGGTCACCTCACACTCAGGTCAGCTCCGTTACTCCTAGGTTTACCTCTGTGCTCCCAGGTACACCTCTCACCTCCTAGGTATTCTCTACCTCCCCTGGTACCTCTCACACTCCCTGAATTACGTCAGACACTCCCTGGTACACCTCTGACACTCCCAGGTACACCTCTTTCCTCCTGGTTCTCCCTGACACTCCCAGGTACACCTCAGACACTCCAAGTACCACCTCCCAAACTCCCAGGCACACCTCTGGCTCCTGGTACACCTCAGACACTTCTAGGTACACCTCTCACACTCCAGGTACACCTCTCACACTCCCAGGAACTCTGACCTCCCTGGTACACCTCTCACACTCCTAGGTACCTCAGACCTCCCAGGTACACCTCAGACCCTCCCAGGTACACCTAAGACCTCCCAGGCACCTCCCTGCCTCCCAGGTACACCGCTGACACTGCCAGTACACCTCTGACACTCCATGTACACCGCCGACACTCCCAGGTACCTCTGGCTCCCATGTCTCCACTGACACTCCTGGTACCCCTGACACTCCCAGGTACACCTCCTGACACTCCCAGGTACCTCAGCTTGCTCCCAGGTACACCTCAGACACTCAGGTACACCACCAGATACTCACGGGTGCTCCTCTGACACTCCCAAGTGCACTTCTGACACTCCCAGGCACACCTCTGACACTCCCAGGTACACCTCAGACAGTCCCAGGTACCTCCGCTGACACTCCCAGGTACACCTCTGACACTCCCAGGTACATCTCCGACACTCCCAGATACAACTCCGACACTCCCAGGTAAACCTCCGATACTCCTAAGTACACTGGCACTCCCAAGTACCTCTGACACCTCCTAGGTATTCCTCTAAACTCCTGGTACACCTCTGGCCTCCCCTGTATTGTTCTCTGACCTCCCAGGTACCTCAGTCACTCGTGGTGCACCTCTCACACCTCCCAGGTACACCTCTCACACTCCCAGGTACTCTGTGACACTCCCTGTGGTACTTCTCTGGACACTTCCAGGTACCTCAGACCTCCCAGGTACACCTCAGACACTCCCAGGTACACCACTGACACTCCCAGGTACCTCCACATCTCCCAAGCACACCTCCTGTGCACACCTCTGACACTCCATGTACCTCATTCACTCCCAGGTACACCTCTGACTCCCAGGTACACCTCCGACACTCATGCCACTTCTCCTCTCCCAGGTACATCCGGCCTCCCAGGTGCACCCTCTACCACTCCCAGGTACATCCTGACACTCAAAGGTACATCTCTGATACTCCCAGGTATACCTCTGACACTCCAAGTACTCCACTGACATGCCCTGGTACCTCTGACACTCCCTGGTACATCTCTGACACTCCGGTACCTCTGACACCAGGGTACACATCTGGCAATCTGGGACACTGCAGGTACACCTTCGTCACTCCCAGGTACACCACTCCCAGGTACACCTTCGATATTTTCAGGTACCTCCGATATTCCAGGTACCTCTGATGACAATGCGTAACTA
>NW_024745183.1:0-17318 GCF_018991925.1 Homarus americanus | reverse complement strand
GGTACAGGTACACTCACAGCAGAAATATGGGAAGAGCTACAAGTTCACTTAACAGGGCAGGTACAAGTACACTTAATAGGGCAGATACAAGTACACTTAACAGGGCAGATATAAAGGACATTCTTAACAGGACAGATAATAAGTACATTTAATAGACAGATACAAGTACACTTAACAGGGCAGATACAAGTACACTTAACAGGACAGATACAAGTACATTTAACAGGGCAGATACAGGTACACTTAACAGGACAGATACAAGTACACTTAACAGGACAGATACAGGTACACTTAACAGGACAGATACAAGTACACTTAACAGGACAGATACAGGTACACTTAACAAGAAAGATACAGGTACACTTAACAGGACAGATACAAGTACACTTACAGGACAGGTACAAGTACACTTAACTGTACAGATACAAGTACACTTAACAGGGCAGATACAGGTACACTTAACAGAACAGATACAGGTACACTTAACAAGAAAGATACAGTTACACTTAACAGGACAGATGCAGGTACACTTAACAGAACAGATACAAGTACACTTACAGGACAGGTACAAGTACACTTAACTGTACAGATACAAGTACACTTAACAGGGTAGATATAGGTACACTTAACAGGACAGATACAGGTACACTTAACAAGAAAGATACAGGTACACTTAACAGAACAGATACAGGTACACTTAACAGGACAGATACAAGTACACTTAACAGGACAGATACAAGTACACTTAACAGGACCGATACAAGTACACTTAACAGGGTAGATATAGGTACACTTAACAGGACAGATACAGGTACACTTAACAAGAAAAATACAGGTACACTTAACAGGACAGATACAAGTACACTTAACAGGACAGATACAAGTACACTTAACAGGGTAGATACAGGTACATTTAACAGGACAGATACAAGTACACTTAACAGGGCAGATACAGGTACACTTAACAGGACAGATACAAGTACACTTAACAGGACAGATACAATTACACTTAACAGGACAGATACAAGTACACTTAACAGGGTAGATATAGGTACACTTAACAGGACAGATGCAGGTACACTTAACAGGACAGATACAGGTACACTTAAGAGGACAGATACAAGTACACTTAACAGGACAGATACAAGTATACTTAACAGGACAGATACAAGTACACTTAACAGGACAGATACGAGTACACTTAAGAGGACAGATACAAGTACACTTAACAGGACAGATACAAGTACACTTTGAATCCTGAGCATGTTTATACTTTAAGAGACTACTGGACAGCCACTGGTCAGACTGGGAAATAAATCAAATGAATTGCCGTATAAGTCCGGGTGAAGGAGCGGCCACCAATGTTTATATGAATGAATAATTACCTATGTTGATCTACTGTATAGGCGGCGGGAACATGTAATGGTCTAGTGAGTTTTGTTTGGTACCTGTTGTTAATGATGTCTCTCTTCTCTTCTCAATGGTATTACACGTATTCAGTTATACAGTAATAACAGTCGACGTCAGCTGTTCTCCGCCATTGTCCGCGTGACGTCACTGCGTCGTGTGAGAGTAATTATTGTAATCACAGTTCCGGAAGAGTCCATAACACGGCACGTCACTTAACTGGTTCTGTAGTTAGGGTTTTTTATATGATATTTCCGGCAGACGGTTTAGTTTATATATCCGGCAAACGTTTTAGTTTATATATCCGGCAAATGTTTTCGTTCATATATCCGGCAAATATTTTAGTTCATATATCCGGCAAATGTTTTAGTTCATATTTCCGGCAAATGTTTTAGTTCATATATCTGGCAAATATTTTAGTTCATATATCCGGCAAATATTTTAGTTCATATATCCGGCAAATGTTTTAGTTCATATATCCGGCAAATGTTTTAGTTCATATATCCGGCAAATGTTTTAGTTCATATATCCGGCAGACGGTTTAGTTCATATATCCGGCAAACGTTTTAGTTCTGGTATACGTTACTTATTTTTTCATTTTTATTAATACCTTTACATGATGATGATGATGAATGGTGATAATGATGATGACCTTTAAATATGAAAACGACTTAACTTTAACTGTAATAATAACATAAATACTGGTTTAAAAATAATATAATTAGTCAGCAGTAAATTTAACACCACTGACCCAAGCTTACATAAACACACCTGATTTACCAATTTGTTAAGTTCACAATAAATGGGTATTTTACACTCAAAAGTTTATAGCCAATTACGTTTTAATGAATGATTGCATTTTTGTGTGTCAAAGGCGACCGTACGTCTGGCGAAGGAGTTTTATGACTGTGAGGAGAAGGCCAGACGCTGCTCATTACCAGTACTGGCAGTGTGTTTTATGGTAGACCCCTGACTGTGCCTTGGGTGCACCGACGACACCAGCCGATCACACACACATTTACTTACTTACTCCACCGACAGACTATTACTACGTCGATAGATTCTCACATATATTCTTCACGTAATTAGTGAAGGCCGGCTGGTCTCCACACTCCCTCCCCTTCCCCACGGCGGCCACCACACACGTAGCCAAAGATCCATTTACAAGCTCCTTACACGTGTGTGTGCGCCCCGCCCACCATTCTCCGGACACACACATTTCATCCTGTCCTCGGATGGGCGTGTGACTTGTGGCAGGTGTCGTCGCCCTTACCTTACGACCCAAGACAATGTTTCTTACCTACCACTGTGTCGGACATTACTGCTGTCTTCCCTGCTGGCGGGGCACGTAGGTCGACCATCACACATAATGTTTACTTACAAAATACACAATAGTTGCCACCATTCAGGATGATGCAATAACTAACCTCTTGAGGATTTTTAGCTTTAATTATCGTCGTTCGAAAGTTATTGTTTAAACCAACGTCCTTAAAGATTTATAGCTTAAACCGTCGTTAAAGGTTATAACAGCTGGAAGTTCCCTGTCATCATCTTTTAGGATTTGGTTTGACATTAAAAATAACCATTATTCCCGTCTTTATATACAGCATTAACCCTAGGCCACATTATTCACCGTCTTGGTCACTAGTCTTGTTCATCATAGTTTAATACCGTCTCTTCACTATCCCGAGTTCAGACCAGTATCATCTCCATATCGAATATTGATACTACGTTACCATTAACTTTTAGTCCTTCATCGTTTCTTATAACTTTTCTCATTATAAATTTTTGATCGGTGATTATGCAGCCCTTTCTAACTCCTTCCGAGGGTTAGGTTAGTTTAGGTTAAGTTAGGTTTTATTAATTAAGTAGATGATGATGATGTTAGGTTGTGTTAGGGATCTCTTGAAGACTAGGAGTCCCCGCATATTTCGCTTGGTGATTAAGTACCTTAACTCTAAACGGGGGGTTAGGCTAGTTTAAGTTAGATTGAGTTAGGTTAGGTTACGTTAGGTTAAATTGGATTAAATTGGGTTAGATTAGGTTTTAATTAGGTTAGGTTTGGTTAGGTTGAAACAAGGGATGGCTCCTTAACTTTATGATATCCGGTTAATGTTAGGATAAGTGTTATAAAGATAGGGCAGGTTAATGTTTGGTTTGGTTTGGTTAGGTTAGGTTAGGTTAGGTTAGCTTTGCGTTATGTTAGGTTACGTTAGTTTAATGTTAGGTTAACTTAATGGACTAGGTGGCGAAACTGCGAATCATCCCCCCCCCCTCCCCCCCTCCCTCCCTCCCCACTCCACCTGCTGTTTGATAATTTTGATAAACGACCAAACAGGCAGACAGACAGAGATAAATGGCTCGGGTCTTGTGTGTTCGTGGGTCTGCGGGTCTCTGAATTTTCTAAAAGTTATTATTACTTTTTCTTCGTCAGTAATGTATAGGAGTGATGCTCAAGGTTCCTTTATTAACGGTCTCTCTCTCTCTCTCTCTCTCTCTCTCTCTCTCTCTCTCTGTGTGTGTGTGTGTGTTTTGCGCTATTCAGCCCCTGAAGAGCCCTGGCGTCTCCTTACTAACGTTGCGTCAAATGGCCTAAGACAAACTGGCGTTTCTCCCACTCCTGGGAGTTGTTGATATAGTGTGCGCCTATTTTTGCCAGGTCTTGGAGGGGGAGGTGTCTATCTGTCCTTATGTCTTTTCAATTATGTGATCCTCTCTCTCTCTCTCTCTCTCTCTCTTTTTTCCTTCTTCCTCTTTTCCCTTCTTCCTCTTTTCCCTCTTTCTTTTTCCTTCTTTCACTTTTCTCTCTCTCTCCTTTCTCCTGTCTCTCTTTCATTCTCCCTCTGCTGCTCTCTGATTCATCCTCTCGACTTTTCCCTCCTCTCTCTCTCTCTCTCCAGAAACAATAAATATACAGTAAACTCCTAAGTGGCATCCCTCCCCCTACACCAATTACCATACATGGGTCAACACGTGGACACGTCAATAGTCATCAGTGGTAGAACGTAACAAAGGGTAATCCTGGGACAAATTAGGCCAGAGGTTAGGTTAAGTAGATTAGGTTAGGTAACGTTTGGTTAGGTTAGTTTGGGTAGCGTTAGGTAAGGTTCGGTTAGCATTAGGTTCGGTTAGGATTAGGTTCGGTTAGCATTAGGTTTTAGCATTAGATTCGGTTAGCGTTAGGTTCGGTTAGCTTAAGCGTTAGGTTAGGATTAGGTTCGGTTAGCATTAGGTTCGGTTAGGATTAGGTTCGGTTAGCATTAGGTTTTAGCATTAGGTTTGGTTAGCTTAAGCGTTAGGTTAAATTTGTGTATTTTCTGTCAGTCTACATTGTACCGGGAAATAGCTTGGGGGAGAGGATATATTCAGGCCAAGCAGACACTCGACATATATCATAATAAACAACACACGAGGTAAACATTGAGTTATACAATGAAAAAAAACATAAACTGAGTACAATCAATTATACATACATACAACCCACACTCATCCTGCGAACGGTAGCACAAAAAGGATTACAGAATAGAGGCCACAAAGGGTGTTTCTCACACCCCAGTGGTCAGGATATCATGGCATTAAGTGTTACAGAGTATTAACAGTATATTGTTTGTTTAAGTCGGCACATAGAAGTCTGCTTAAGTCCTAGATGCGAAGTGTGGATACAGCCTTAGTATATCAGCTATCTTGTCATCAGAGATGAAGCGCTGTGCCGTTGCATACACAGTGTGCTTGGTTCTATCCCTATAAGGTTCTATTTTTTCAGTCTAAGACGTAGTGTTGGAGTGTGTGGCTGTGTCTGGCCACACACTTTACATTTAGTATTGTTTATATCTGCTTGAGGAACATACTCCCAGAGGTACTTATATCCTAACCTTAATCTAGCGGTTACAACATCTTGTAATCTAGTTATCTTGTTACTTGCTCCATATACATGTTTCACTTGATACATCTCATCATGGTAAACAATGGATTGGGTAGGACCTGTTTGCACTTGTCTATTGGCTTCAAGTTCATCAATAAGCTCTTTTTCTGATTGCAGTTTTAAGGTTTTGTTTGACAGTCGCAGATTTTATTCAACATTGTATTCAACATTGAGGACTCACCTAAATCACCCAGCAGGCGCTTTGTGACACCCAACAAGTGACCTTTGGGTGGGGGCAGTTTTCTCGCCAGATCTAGACCAGTGGGCAGTGTTAACCCCCAAAGGTCACCGAGGCAGGAGTGACCTTTGGGAAGTTTTTGGAATATAAATAGTGTTGTAGGAGGTGGTGGTGGAGGTGGTAGGTTAGTGAAGTCCTTGGTGGTGGTGGTTTGTTGAAGAGGGTCTGTTTTTTTTATTGTTTTTAGGTTTGTTTGATTGTTTTTATGTATGTTTGTTTATTTTATTGTTTGTTTGTTTTGTTTTATTCTTCGTTTGTTCGTTTTATTGTTTGTTTGTTTGATTGTTTGTTTTATTGTTTGTTGGTATGTTTGTTTGTTTTATTGTTTGTTTTTTAGAATGATGTTTTTTGTGGTGTCATTATTGTTTGTGTTGTGTTGTTGCTTGCTTGTTTGTCTGTGATGTGTTGTTAGTTTGTGGTTGGTGTGTGTGTGAGAGAGAGAGCGAGAGAGAGACACACACAGAGAGAGAGAGAGAGTATCAACACAATTTCCATACCATATATTTGCCAACAACTTTGTCATAACGTAACAGTGAGCCAGGGACACTCTCTCTCTCTCTCTCTCTCTCTCTCTCTCTCTCATGATAAAAAACTGATCGACTTGTACCTGTGGTTCTTGTTTGTGTTTTAATTGTTAATTTAATACAACTTTTTATCATATTTCTAATTTCTACTGTTGTTCCAGCCACATGTTGTATTGTTAATAATAATAATAATAATATACGGTAATAATAATAATAAAAATAATGATGATAATAATAATAATTGAGACGATAATTATTAAAATATGGAGGCAGGAGGAGGAAGAGGGAAGGAATGATGATAGTTGAGAAGATGACAATAGTAGTGATAATGCTGGTTGTGGTAGTGATGGTAATATTATATACGTAACAATAATGGTTGCCCTTCGTGTACGAGGATGGCCGGCTCTAGAGCAACCTAGGCGTGAATTTGTTTAAGGTGTTAGAATCTGTCGCCAACACCACAACCACACCCTAAGTTAACGAGTTGTATGACACAGTTTCAATGAATAGTCCGAGAAGACCGGACAACTCGGCAACTGCACTGGCTAACCATTATCTTCAGAATAAGATCCGCAAATCGATTAACATTCAGGTTCCCATTTACTGGTAAATAGAAAGCCAAATGACGTAAAAAAAAATGCTCATAGTTTCACTCCGTCCGGGAATCGAACAGGGGTCCACTCGCTTGCAAGGCGAGTATGCTGACTATTACACCACAGGTTGCCAAAATCACGTTTAGTAAAATTTTTTTTTTTTTTTCGTGCTGGTCAAGCCCCGACCAGAGGTTAGCTAGACCCCCGGACAACTCTTTCGGAGCTTGACCAGCACGTGGTATTGGTAATATTATCTCGACTTGATTATATGTTACAAATTCACTTGTGAGTTTTTCAATGTTTTGTTTTGTATAATATTTACTTATTCTAAGCTAAATGTTAACAAATAAATGACTTAAATAATACGAAAACAAACAAATAAAAGCGGAACTCCACCTAATATATACTGTATGTTACACTAAATAGGGATAATTGGCCATTAGTGATAACTTCTATGTATTTATCTTTTCTGGAAGCTTTTGACTGGCCATAAACGATCCTGTAGGTCATAAATATACATATAAATGAATACCTTCATGCATAATGTAACCTGACCAGACCTAACCTAACTTAACCTAATCTAGCCTAACCTAACCTAACGTAACCTAACGTAATCTAGCCTTCTTGTTCTTGTTCTTCTTGTTCTTGTTCTTCTTGTTCTTGTTCTTGTTCTTGTTCTTGTTCTTGTTCTTGTTCATCTTCTTCTTCTTCTTCTTCTTCTTCTTCTTCTTCTTCTTCTTCTTCTTCTTCTTTTTCTTCTTCTTCTTCTACTTCTTCTCCTCCTTCTCATCCTTCTCATCCTCCTCCTCCTCCTCCTCCTCTGCATTATATCATCATCAACTAAATTAAAATTCAAACGCCTTTTACCTTACACACTGTGACCCTGGGTTGGAGAGGGGGGATGGGGGAGGGCGGGGGAAGACTCACCTAAATCACCCAGCAGGCGCTTTGTGACACCAAACAAGCGACCTTTGGGTGGGGGCAGTTTTCTCGCCAGATCTAGACCAGTGGGCAGTGTTAACCCCCAAAGGTCAACGAGGCAGGAGTGACCTTTGGGTAGTTTTGGGATTATAAATAGTGTTGTAGGAGGTGGTGGTGGAGGTGGTAGGTTAGTGAAGTCCTTGGTGGTGGTGGTTTGTTGAAGAGGGTCTGTTTTTTTTATTGTTTTTATGTTTGTTTGATTGTTTTTTTATGTATGTTTGTTTGTTTTATTGTTTGTTTGTTTGTTTTATTGTTTGTTTGTTTTGTTTTATTCTTCGTTTGTTCGTTTTATTGTTTGTTTGTTTGATTGTTTGTTTGTTTTATTGTTTGTTGGTATGTTTGTTTGTTTGTTTTATTGTTTTTATGTTTGTTTTATTGTTTGCTTTTTAGAATGATATTTTTTGTGGTGTCATTATTGTTTGTGTTGTGTTGTTGCTTGCTTATTTGTTTGTGATGTGTTGTTTGTTTGTGGTTGGTATGTGTGTGAGAGAGAGAATGAGACACAGAGAGAGAGAGAGAGAGAGAGAGAGAGTATCAACACAATTTCCATACCATATATTTACCAACAACATGTCATAACGTAACAGTGAGCCAGGGACTCTCTCTCTCTCTCTCTCTCTCTCTCTCTATCATGATAAAAAACTGATCGACTTGTACCTGTGGTTCTTGTTTGTGTTTTAATTGTTAATTTAATACAACTTTTTATCTTATTTCTAATTTCTACTGTTGTTCCAGCCACATGTTGTATTGTTAATAATAATAATAATAATAATAATAATAATAATAATAATAATAATAATAATAATAATAATAATAATAATAATAATAATAATAATACGGTAATAATAATAATAAAAATAATGATGATAATAATAATAATTGAGACGATAATTATTAAAATATGGAGGTAGGAGGAGGAAGAGGGAAGGAATGATGATAGTTGAGAAGATGACAATAGTAGTGATAATGCTGGTTGTGGTAGTGATGGTAATATTATACACGTAACAATAATGGTTGCCCTTCGTGTACGAGGATGGCCGGCTCTAGAGCAACCTAGGCGTGAATTTGTTTAAGGTGTTAGAATCTGTCGCCAACACCACAACCACACCCTAAGTTAACGAGTTGTATTGCGCAGTTTCAATGAATACTCTGAGAAGACCGGACAACTCTGCAACTGCACTGGCTAACCATTATTCCAGAATAAGATCTGCAAATCGATTAACATCCAGGTTCCCATTTACTGTAGAAAGCCAAATGACTTAAAAAAAAATGCTCATAGTTTCACTCTGTCCGGGAATCGAACACGGGTCCACTCACTTGCAAGGCGAGCATGATGACTATTACACCACAGGTTGCCAAAATCACGTTTAGTAAAAAAATTTTTTTTTTTTCGTGCTGGTCAAGCCCCGACCAGAGGTTAGCTAGACCCCCGGACAACTCTTTCGGAGCTTGACCAGCACGTGGTATTGGTATTATTATCTCGACTTGATTATATGTTACAAATTCACTTGTGAGTTTTTCAATGTTTTGTTTTGTATAATATTTTCTTATTCTAAGCTAAATGTTAACAAATAAATGATTTAAATAATACGAAAACAAACAAATAAAAGCGGAACTCCATCTAATATATACTGTATGTTACACTAAATAGGGATAATTGGCCATTAGTGATAACTTCTATGTATTTATCTTTTCTGGAAGCTTTTGACTGGCCATAAACGATCCTGTAGATCATAAATATACATATAAATGAATACCTTCATGCATAATGTAACCTGACCAGACCTAACCTAACTTAACCTAATCTAGCCTAACGTAACCTAACGTAACCTAACGTAATCTAGTCTTCTTCTTCTTCTTCTTCTTCTTCTTTATTTCTTCCTCTTCTTCTTCCTCTTCTTCTTCCTCTTCTTCTTCCTCTTCGTCTTCTTCTTCTTCTTCTTCATTATTTCATCATCGACTCCTTTAAAATTCAAACGCCTTAACCTTACACACTGTGACCCTGGGTTGGAGAGGGGGGATGGGGGAGGGCGGGGGAAGACTCACCTAAATCACCCAGCAGGCGCTTTGTGACACCCAACAAGTGACCTTTGGGTGGGGTCAGTTTTCTCGCCAGATCTAGACCAGTGGGAAGTGTTAACCCCCAAAGGTCACCGAGGCAGG
Organism: Homarus americanus; assembly: GCF_018991925.1. Taxonomy (NCBI): domain Eukaryota; kingdom Metazoa; phylum Arthropoda; class Malacostraca; order Decapoda; family Nephropidae; genus Homarus; species Homarus americanus. The sequence continues at coordinate 7,490 of NW_024745183.1, read as the reverse complement.
AGTGACCTTTGGAAAGTTTTTGGATTATAAATAGTGTTGTAGGAGGTGGTGGTGGAGGTGGTAGGTTAGTGAAGTCCTTGGTGGTGGTGGTTTGTTGAAGAGGGTCTGCTTGTTTGTTTGATTGTTTTTGTTTATTTGATTGTTTGTATGTTGTTTGTTTGTTTTATTGTTTGTTTGTTTGTTTTTGTTTTTTTATTGTTTGTTTGTTTTATTGTGTTTGTTTTATTGTTTGTTTGTTTGTTTATTGTTCGTTGTTTGTTTTATTGTTTGTTTTTTTAATTATGTTTTTTGTGGTGTCATTTTTGTTTGTGTTGTGTTGTTGCTTGTTTGTTTGTGATGTGTTGTTTATTAGTGGATGGTGTGTATGTGAGAGAGAGAGAGAGAGAGAGAGAGAGAGAGAGAGAGAGAGAGAGAGAGAGAGAGTATCAACACAATTTCCATACCATATATTTACCAACAACTTTGTCATAACGTAACAGTGAGCCAGGGACTCTCTCTCTCTCTCTCTCTCTCTCTCATGATAAAAAACTGATCGACTTGTACCTGTGGTTCTTGTTTGTGTTTTAATTGTTAATTTAATACAACTTTTTATCTTATTTCTAATTTCTACTGTTGTTCCAGCCACATGTTGTATTGTTAATAATAATAATAATAATAATAATAATAATAATAATAATTATAGAGACGATGATTATTAAAATATGGAGGCAGGAGGAGGAAGAGGGAAGGAATGGTGATAGTTGAGAAGGTGACAATAGTAGTGATAATGCTGGTTGTCAGTGGCGTAGCTAGAGTGTGTATGCCCGGAGCGGCCCTTTTGAGTTTGCTGCCTCGTGTCTCCCCACAAAATACATATTGCACAGTGACCCTACCTATATATATATATATATATATATATATAGCATATATATATATATATACATATATATATATATATATATATATCTTGATTGTCGGGTGGAACACCTGGTACCTTAGCTGTTTGTTCGCACATCTTCAGAGGCAACTGAAGTTGCCTCTGAAGATGTCTTGAATAAAGACGAAAGCTAAGGTGCTCCGTTGTTTCCATTTTCCCGTGTGATTTTATCAAGATTTATCTTATCCACGTTTTCATTGTGGATTTACATTATATATATATATATAATGGTACACAAATTATTTAATATATATATATATATATATATATATATATATATATATATATATATATATATATATATATATATATATATATATATATTAAATAGTTTGTGTACCATTATAATATTACTGTACTTTCACATACTCAAATATAGTATGCTTTAAATACACACCAAACATACTTAAACTTTATAAGTAACAGTTAAACAAAAAGCAAAAACGACATCTTTATTTCTGAAATGAAAACTACAACTTTCTACTCAGTAACTTTTCTTGTATTTTTTGTTGGCAAATTCTTCAATGACATTGTCAAAAACTATTTCATGTCAATTGTCGCTCTATAGACAGTATGGCAAGATTTCTCAACCGCAAGGTGCTCATAGTAGATCTTAAATAATTCTTGATCAGTTTTAGTTTCGAAACACTCCTCTCACAGGTACCAAAACTAACAGCAATTGTGAAGAAAATCCTCAGCATTATTACTATATTTGGAACCGAGTTCCCAAGGTTATACTTTTGAATAAACTGCAAAAGTTCAAGGGGGCCTTCTTTCCACGTCTGTATTCTGTCTTTAATAGTTATAGCAGCAACAGCAACAAAATGCTGAAGTCTTTTTCTCTCAACGAGGAACTCCTCTTTATCAATGTCGTCGTGATCGTGATCTATTTGACACTCATATTTATCATCCAAAAGATTCAATGGGGTAAGGAAGGCATATTTCTCAGCAAGTTCATGAAGCTGTTGAAATCTCAAAGTTATTTCTTGGATCACTCTGTCCAGCGAAGAAAACATTTATCTCCTCAATTCAATGTCTTATGGCAATTCAGCATCTCGTGATCCTTCACCAAACATTTGTTTCTTCTTTTTGGGTCGACGCTGACGCTCCATGACTATCCCCAGATCATTGCAAATTTCTTTGGCATAGTTAACTCCATTACTCACTAGCTTGTCCCTGTTTTCAACTAGAAATGTTTCTAATGCCCTGAGTTTTATATCACATTGTTGTATGTTCAAGCCCTTGGTTTGGAGGTAAGTCTGTGTGTCGTTAATTTCTAGAAGGACGGGTCCCCACAGGCAAAGAAAGCACAAAAAGGAAAATGATTGCAACGCACCAAGTAGAACACCAGCATCTGCCCTGGTAGCTGTATTTTCTTCTTCACCAGTTAACTTTTCTAGGGCACTTAAGATTTTTGAGAAATGTTTCTTTACAACACTTACAGCTTCTCCCCTCGCACTCCACCGAGTTTCTCTTATGCGCTTGACACTTTGACCAGTGACTGAAGTTAGAACATCCCAGCGATGGGTTGATGAAGAAAAAAATACAAACAAACGTTCCACACATCCAAAAAAGGTAACAGAATTCACAGCAACAGAAGCTGCATGAACACCCGCCAAATTCAGCGAGTGATTTGTACAAGCGACAAATTCTGTTTTTTTATTAATTTCCTTGATACGTTTCTGAACACCAGTATGAACACCAGCCATCACCGCAGCATTATCATATGCTTGCCCTCTACAATTTTGAATATCAATTCCGTCTTTCTCTAATTTTTCCAAAATCATCATTGAAATATTCTCGGTGGTTTTACCTTTTGTTTCAATGAAATCGACAAATGATTCCACAACCTTCACTTTATCTCCATCGATCATAACATAGCGTAAAACTTGGCTCGTTTGATCCTTATGTGAAATATCAGGAGTGCTGTCGAATATCATGGAAAAGTACTTTGCTTCTTTTACTTGCTTGATGACTTTGCTTCTTACGTTTTCTCCCAAAATTTCTATAAACTCGTTCTGAATAATAGGAGACAGATAGGAAGTAGCAAACAGCTTGATCTAAAATCACGGTATAATGACACTAGTATCAATGTAATACAATGGAAATGTAAAAAGTAGCAACTTAATCTAAAATTACAGACTCAGAGTACAGTGAAAATGGATGTCTGACATAAGCCCCCCCGACGAAAGCCACCCAGACAAAAGACCCCTACTTTGATCGGGGTGGCTTTTGTCTGACAACCGTAACCTAACCTAACCTAACCTAACTTAACCTAACCCTAACCTAACCAATAATTAACCACAGAGAAGAACAGTATATTTTACCCTCAACTATTTAATTATGTCCGTAACTTTTGAAAGCCCTTACTGTTGTCAGACAAAAGCCACCCCGATCAAAGTCGGGGGCTTTTGTCTGGGTGGCTTTCGTCTGGGGGGCTTTTGTCTGGGTGGCTTTTGTCGGGGGGGCTTTGGTCTGTACCCCAGTGAGGATAGTGTCTTAGTATAAAATCGCAATGCTGTGAAACAAAATCTTAATATTTAATCTCAGTACCGCAGCAAAAGTCACATCAATATTTTTTAACCAATACTTTAATATTTCTTACCTTATAGTATTATGTCTTCTAACGAAGTAAATAACTGGATCGAAAACACAAGAGAACTTAAAAGTCGTCTAGCCTCCCCTCGTCTTGTCACGATGGAGACTTGTGCAGAACTGAAGTGAATTGCTTGTAACTGGTGGATTGGTCGGCTGTACATGAACTGATATGACCCGAGACTGCATGGTTTTGCAGCTACTGGAGACGTTAATCCTTCCCTTTGTATCGGCGGCAAGTTAATCCTCGTCGTGTCTGACCTAACACCTGACCCACACCACATGAGCTCACTGGCGTACTTGTTTGAAGTTGTTTCCTTAATCCTCAACAGGTTACAGGTTGTGTGTGTGGCGGGGGGCCTCATAGCAAGGGTGTAGCTCATGACGTGGCCGTGATGATGTGGGTCAGGTGTTAGGTCAGACACGACAAGGATTAACTTGCCGCCGATACAAAGGGATGGATTAACGTCTCCAGTAGCTGCAGATATGGGTGATGAGCAGACCCAAAAGTGCCGCCCGGGGCGGACCGCCCCACCGCCCCCCCCCTAGCTACGCTAGTGCTCTGAGCAGCTCCTCCTCACCTAGCCACTCCTAAGCACTGCATTGTACAACTATATATATATATATATATATATATATATATATATATATATATATATATATATATATATATATATATATATATATATATATATATATATATATATATATATATATATATATATATGATGAGTTATGCTTAGTTGGTTAAGTGCTTGTAGTGGACGTCTCCCCTACAAACTGCGTATCGCATTCCAATGTGCCGCCTTCCCTAGCAACCAACCAGATGTTACCGTATCTTAGCAACGAAACTATTCACCGGCTACTTCTCGGGTTTTCCCACCATGACTCATAGCGGCTGCTGCGGGGTATATAAGCTCTGTCTCTCCCTTGAGATTCAGTCAGACCATTCTTCTTGAACTAGCAACACCTCCTCCTCCGCCGCTGCCTGGCTGCCCCTCGCATCTCCTCGCCTGCCTGGCGGTCCTCGCTCCCGCCAGCGAGCATGTCCTTCTCTGAGCTTCCTCACCAACCAACTCTCATTCTGCCCATTTTCCTGAACAAGCAACATCTCCTCCAGCAAGCTCCATGCTGTTAACATTTCATTCAACCAGGAATCCAGCAACAGGCAACATCTTCTCTAACGAAGCTCCTGCACATCTACCTCCTTCAACAAGCTACTCCCGCACGTCTCTACCAAGCAGCCCCTCACCACACAGCACCTCCAGCACCAGAATGTCTATCATATAACTTATATATTATACAAGAAAACCACATTAGAGTTTCCTTCCATCCTGAGTGCTAGACAACATTAATATATCGATACCCCTACAATAGTTTTGCCAAGCATAAATTATAATTACTGAATAATCAATGATATTATAGGTGTGGAGGAGAGTAGACAAGATGGCGGATGTTATAATATTGGATATAATCGCTTTTGTAATTATACGTGAATTATAGAGGTGAAGCAATAGTGTTTAAATCAAATATACCTTTGATAATTAGTTATGATTGTTGAAGGCAGTGAAGGTTGGGATGCAGGTGACATGCTCATCACGTGACATGCTCATCAGGTGTCATGTTCATCAGGTGACATGTTCATCAGGTGTCATGTTCATCAGGTGACATGTTCATCAGGTGACATGCTCATCAGGTGTCATATTCATCAGGTGACATGTTCATCAGGTGTCATGTTCATCAGGTGTCATATTCATCAGGTGACATGTTCATCAGGTGTCATGTTCATCAGGTGTCATATTCATCAGGTGACATGTTCATCAGGTGTCATGTTCATCAGGTGTCATATTCATCAGGTGACATGCTCATCAGATGTCATGTTCATCAGGTGTCATATTCACCAGGTGACATGTTCTTCAGGTGACATGCTCATTAGGTGTCATGTTCATCAGGTGTCATGTTCATCAGGTGTCATAATCATCAGGTGACATGTTCATCAGGTGTCATGTTCATCGGGTGTCATATTCATCAGGTGACATGTTCATCAGGTGTCATGTTCATCACGTGTCATGTTCATCAGGTGTCATGTTCATCAGGTGTCATGTTCATCAGGTGTCATGTTCATCAGGTGTCATGTTCATCACATGTCATGTTCATTAGGTGTCATATTCATCAGGTGTCATGTTCATCAGGTGTCATGTTCATCACGTGTCATGTTCATCAGGTGTCATATTCATCAGGTGTCATGTTCATCAGGTTTCATGTTCATCAGGTGTCATGTTCATCAGGTGACATGTTCATCAGGTGACATGTTCATCAGGTGACATGTTCATCAGGTGTCATGTTCATCAGGTGACATGTTCATCAGGTGACATATTCATCAGGTGACATGTTCATCAGGTGTCATGTTCATCAGGTGTCATGTTCATCAAGTGACATATTCATCAGGTGACATGTTCATCAGGCGACATGTTCATCAGGTGTCATGTTCATCAGGTGACATGTTCATCAGGTGACATGCTCATCAGATGTCATGTTCATCAGGTGTCATATTCATCAGGTGTCATGTTCATCAGGTGTCATGTTCATCACGTGTCATGTTCATCACGTGTCATGTTCATCAGGTGACAAATGACAGTCATCTTATTTGTTGTATTCATGTCATTTTATTGTCCTGTCATGTTCTTTGTTTTTAATGATTTGGTTATAGTGTTGCAAGTATTATATATTTTTATGAGACTTCTGAGTTTTATAGTTCATTATACCTTGAAGTTTATTATTATGTTAAAGTAACTCCTATAGTTCTGTAAGTTCCTGAGGCTGTATCCATGTTTTGTATTTTTGTCTGTAATATCTGTACAATGTTTACCTCCAAGATACAGCCAACACACACACACACACACACACACACACACGATTCACCATTATAGATTGATAAATACTTCACCAGGTGTTGGCCAGAATCACCAACACTACATGATCTAGATACTGGCATCAGCAGTGACATAAGCAAGTTTGCGGATGACACCAAAATAGGGCGGCAGATTAATTCAGGGCAGGATGCAAATGCACTACAGTGCGTTCATGTTCGGAATAAGGCAAACAGAGTATTGGGTTTTATATTGAGAAGTGTAAGTAATAGGAGTGCAGAGGTCATATTGCAATTATATCTTGCGCTAGTCAGGCCGCACCTCGATTATGCTGTTCAGTTCTGGTGCCCTTATTATAGAATGGATATCAATTCACTGGACTCGGTGCAGCGAAGAATGACGAAAATGATTCTGGGACTTAGAAACCTTCCATATCAAGATAAGTTAAAGAAACTTAACTTGCATTCCCTAGAAAGACGAAGAGTGCGGGGAGATATGATAGAAGTATTTAAGTGGGTGAAAGGAATCAATAAAGGGGATATAGATAAAGTTCTTATAATATCCGAGCAGGATAGGACTCGTAGCAATGGATTCAAGTTGGATAAGTTTAGGTTTAGGAGGAAGATAGGAAGAAACTGGTTCACAAATAGGGTAGTAGACGAGTGGAACAAGCTTAGCAACTTTGTAGTAAGTGCGGGAACTCTGGAAAGTTTTGAAAGGAGGCTAGATAGATTCATGGATGATAGAGAGTGGTAGTAACTCTCGACAGGAGCTGCCATGCACAGACCAACCGGCCTATTGCAGACTCCTTATGTTCTTATGATTATTGTTGGTGATCTTGACGTGTTCTCCATCACAGTCTTGTCTATAGGTTTGCTTTCTTCCCTCCCTTCTTTCCCCCCTCCCTCACTTCCTCTCTCTCTCCCTCCCTCTCTCTCTCCCTCCTTCCACTCCCTCCCTCCCTCCCTCCTTCCACTCCTTCCACTCTCTCCCTCCTTCTCCTGTCATCTTCCACCGCCCGTGAAGAGACTCTGATACTCCTTGTAGCAATATGACAGTGACAAGAGATCTTCAGTAACTGTATAATCATGATTCAGTTGTTGACAGTT
>NW_024745182.1:0-15437 GCF_018991925.1 Homarus americanus | reverse complement strand
AGAAGAATTAAATAAGCCTGATTAGCTAAGAAGACGACCAGGGGTAATAAATGGTCCGTCTTGAGGATGTGGTTCAGGAGGTGAGGTGAAGATATAAACCTCGAAGACGTCATAAAACACAGAGATGACACTATTTCTAACCTTCCCAAGTCTCTGGTGGGTGGCAGGTGATCACCAACATGAAATACACCAACATGAAATACACCAACATGAAATACACCAACATGAAATGCGCCAAAATGAAATAGAAGATGCCAAGTGAGGTTGATTATGACTCAGACAGTAACCATAGCAGGACCTAAAAACAGCCAAGACTGTTCTAAAATGAGAACTTAAATTATAATATCTGCCCAAGAGTGCGAGTGAGTGAACTTTAATTTCCATTATAGTACAGTATAAAACTTTAATGAGTTTATCTTCAACGTGATCTTAAATTTTAGTGGGTGAATTTTTTCATTGGATAATTAAGTCTTTGAGAATAACATTTTAAGGCGGCCATTTAGTGTCATCATGCAGTAAGATGTAGATACGCTCCAAAAAGTATGTTTACGATTTTGTGTTAGACGATATGACACAACAGACAAAGGATTTTGACGACCCTACCGAGACAACAGGAGTCACAGTGATCATTTTGAAATTCATCGGTCTCCTCCATAAAGGCACTTTTGGAGTGTTTGTTTACAACTCCTAGTAGTTAATGTGATGCAGCAGTGTACAGCTCATAGTCCATAAGGTGTTTCTTAGGACAGACCCTTGAGAGTACAGTGGGTGGTTACACTACTCACCTGCCTTACACTCTCCCTGATGCTTTTGTTAGATGTTGAAACAGGAACTGTGGATCAACCTGTACAGCTTCTCCTTTTACTTTCACACAAACAATAGATTTAACATGTTACCTAAGTACTTTGATGAAACAATAAGCACAAATGTGTTATCGTCATGACCCGCCTATTGTGATTATATTGCCAGTTGATGTGGGCCCGACCTTGTTTTGACACACTGACTGGCCTCGTGTTAATTTATTCTCACTTAACATACTTTTTTCGTTCCTGAACTCCTCGACCGAACGCTCTTAAAGTTTGTAGAGAAGTTGAAACGGGTCTTATTGATATTCGTGTAGGCAGATTGATAGAGGTCCCAGCAATAAGAGAGTACAGCCGGGTCCTGCTGGAGACACTGAACACATTTCAGTTATTACATCTGGAAATACACGATCACTCACCAAAGAAAATGAAGACAATTTTACCAACTAATATGGTCGAGGTTCTGTAGATATGGGCCACAGCTCACGTACGGTCGCTATCTGATCTTCTCGACCAGTGTAACAAGAAAGATCTTTACAAACACTATAATATGTAGTCAACGTGCAGTGACTCAGTAATAACTTATTGCTCCTTTGATTCAAGTGTTCGACAACAAGCCGAATATGTTCCCTCTGTTCCTTTGACTATCTTGTGTGTACGATCTTGTGGACTGGGGCGTGATCACAATCAATGGTTGTCCCACTCACTCACTCACTAGGTTTCCTGCCATCTCTTACCCATGAAATTAGATTAAATCTGCCCTGTCGTATCCTCTTTACCTATCCTATCCCCCCTTGTCTCTATTAACCTTAATATATCATCACTCTCTCTCCCCTACTCTCTTTCCTTGGTTCCTCTACCACTATCTCCACCTCCTCTTTCCTTCCCCTTCCACAATTATTATATCCTCATATCTATGTCTGTCATTCTCTTTATCTGTTCCTACTTCTTTTACTATATCTCTCTATCCCCTCAGCCTAAATCACAATGGCTACAAGAACGAGAGCTTGTGTTGGTAAAAGAGGAATTTTTGAACACCATGACAAATGTATATTTTTTGATGACTTAGGGAGAACGTGTGGCGTGATTAGTGTAGAAGAGGAGATTGTCACACCCTTCTACCCAGTTTTGTTAGTCTCTTATGTCCCACCCTGCCAGTCCTCATACCCTACCCTTCTAGTTCCTCATACCCTACCCTGTTAGTCCCTCATACCCTACCCGGTTAATCCCTCATACCCTACCATTCCAGTCCCTCATATTCCACCCTACCAGATCCTCATACCTCACCCTTCCAGCCTGTCTTTGTGTCCCAACCAAATTAAGTTCTGTAAAAATCTACCTGATGTCTTTCGCCTTCCCTTACCATCATCTCCCAATTGGTTGTCTTGTAAATAGTAGATCGATGCCCTGGAGTCTCTGGTAGTTTCAATAAGTCTGGAGCCCAACTCATTAAGGAACTTCAGGGTGCTGTCATCCTGGGGAGGGAGGGAGAGGGAGCTGCATTATGCTGTCATGCAAGGGAGGGAGGGAGAGGGAGCTGCATTATGCTGTCATGCTGGGGAGGGAGGGAGAGGGAGCTGCATAATGTTGTCATGCTGGGGAGGGAGGGAGAGGGAGCTGCATTATACTGTCATGCTGAGGAGGGAGTTAGGGAGAGGGAGCTGCATTATGCTGTCATGCTGGGGAGGGAGGGAGGGAGAGGGAGCTGCATTATGCTGTCATGCTGGGGAGAGAAGGAGAGGGAGCTGCATTATGCTGTCATGCTGGGAGTGGAGTGAGAGGGAAACTGCATTATGCTGTCATGCTGGGGAGGGAGGGAGAGCGAGTTGCATAATGTTGTCATGCTGGGCAAGGAGGGAGAGGGAGCTGCATTATGCTGTCATGCTGGCGAGGGAGGGAGAGGGAGCTGCATTATGATGTCATGCTGGGAAGGGAGGGAGAGGAAGCTGCATTATGCTGTCATGCTCGGGAAGGAGGGAGAGGGAACTGCATTATGCTGTCAAGCTGGGGATGGAGGGAGAGGGAGCTGCATTATGCTGTCATGCTTGGGAGAGAGGGAGAGGGAGCTGCATTATGCTGTCATGCTGGGGAGGGAGGGAGAGGGAGCTGCATTATGCTGTCATGCTGGGGAGGGAGGGAGAGGGAGCTGCATTATGCTGTCATGCTGGGGAGGAGGAGGGAGAGGGAGCTGCATTATGCCGTCATGCTGGAAGGGAGGGAGAGGGAGCTGCATTGGTGCTGTCATGCTGGGGAGGGAGAGGGAGCTGCATTATGCTGTCATGCTGGGAAGGGAGGGAGAGGGAGCTGCATTATGCTGTCATGCTGGGGAGAGAGGGAGAGGGAGCTGCATTATGCTGTCATGCTGGGGAGGGATGGAGAGGGAGCTGCATTATGCTGTCATGCTGGGGAGAGAGGGAGAGGGAGCTGCATTATGCTGTCATGCTGGGGAGGGAGGGAGAGGGAACTGCATTATGCTGTCATGCTGGGGAGGGAGGGAGAGCGAGTTGCATAATGTTGTCATGCTGGGGAGGGAGGGAGAGGGAGCTGCATTATGCTGTCATGCTGGGAAGGTAGGGAGAGGGAGCTGCATTATGCTGTCATGCTGGGGAGGGAGGGAGAGGGAGCTGCATTATGTTGACATGCTGGGGAGGGAGGGAGAGGGAGCTGCATAATGTTGTCATGCTGGGTAGGGAGTGAGAGGGAGCTGCATTATCCTGTCATGCTGGGGAGAGAGGGAGAGGGAGTTGCATTATGTTGTCATGCTGGGGAGGGAGGTAGAGGGAGCTGCATTATGCTGTCATGTCGGGGAGGGAGGGAGAGGAGGTCGCATTATGCTGCATGCTGCATTAATATGATGCAGCATAACTCCAGCAGTCTCACTACAGCTTTGTATGTTTACTGTATGTTTACAGTCGAATGAAAACCTGAGAGACTACTCAATATAAGTCCTTTCATTATCATTGTCACGGATACGGACACAAGAATTCAATGGATCTAAGTAACGAAAATAAGGAATAATTTAAGTTGTTGTCAAAGACTTTCATATGATTATTGTTTATAACTGAAGGTCTTGGAACTATTTTATCACAACAAAGAAATATAATGCAGTAAAACATGGACAGTGACGAAGTACAATAAAGAACAAACACAAACTGTGACATAGAGAACATCCAAGATACAGGAAGACAAACAATAGTAAAATGACAAGGACAGTCATGAGGACACTGAAGGTGAAACTAACAAAAGATACCTGGAGGAGTTGTTATAAATATTGATTTATGTTTTTAACTTTTGTACTTTTTTGAAGATTTTGTTTTCTCCATAATACAAAAATATCGGTTAATATTCGTTTTTATTCCAATAGGTATTTGGCATTTTTTTACCATTATCACTAGGATTATTTTCAGGTTAGGTCAGGTGAGGTCAGGTAAGGTAGGTTAAAGAATACCAAAATACAAAAAAAAAAATATCTACCAATTGGGGAAATTGGGATGAAAATATTTTTTTACCCAATTTTCTCCAAGAGGTGTAAGATGATCTTGCAGCTTCATACAAATTCACTAAACAACAATAATAAACCAAGAGTTAGTAAGGCATCACCTGGTCATGTTAAGCCCACCTGGTGAAGATAAACATGTTGGTAATGTTTGTATCGTGACTGAACCACCTCACACAGCAGCCCTGAGGCTTTAGGCCACTGACTTAAGTGCTTACATTATACAAAATAACGCTCTGTAATGGCCGATGATGCTGTTTTGGTTGTCTAATTGTAGTTTCCAACACTGTAATTACAGCAGGTATATTTTTATTATCCTGCCATTAAAATAATTAAGTGAATTTATAGACTTACGTAACATCATGAAAGTATAAACCGATGAATTAAAATTAAATAATTATCTTATAAAACAACTAATCTATTTAATTTTCCTTTGAGAGTTAAAGGGATAAAATACACACTAACTGGAGTCTAACTAACCTGGTGTGACTCCTCTCAGCCCCACCCAACACATAATCATCCACTCCAGGTAACCTTACACCGCCTAATGGAGCCAAACCTAATAGAATCACACCGAACTTATCCAAATAAACTTTTCAGTGGGTAACCTTGACTCTACCACACCTTGGCTTTAGACGCTAGTATAAGTCTGGCTGGAGGGACCATAGTCATTATAAGGGAAGCTTTTTAATAATAGCCATTACCTGCCTCCCGTTAACACTAATGAAATGTTCCTAAAATTAAACAAACTACAATTAAATCCAAATCCTTTGAATATTTACATAATTTACTGGAGTGTTTCATTATGTTAGTGTGGGGGGCGTTTGTTGTGGCCGGGACTCCTCTTCAGATAATATAAATACAGATAATGTTGTTTTAATAAGTAATCTCTTAATGAAAATGTAGAGAAAATTGGTCAACAAATCTTAACAGTTATCCTGATTTCTTAATGAACAATAGAGGAATAAGAAGAGGAGGAGGAGGGAAAGAAAAGAAAGCATAAAGAAAACAATATAACAAAGATGAACAACAGAGAAAAAATGAAGAGTAAGATGAAAGAAACTTAGACTGATCAAAAAGACGTATAACAATCTGATTAAAACTAATCACTATATTAGATCAGATCAGATCAGATCAAGGTTAGGTTAGTTTTGGTTAGATAAGGTCAGGTTAGGCTAGGCTACGCTAGGCTAGGCTAGGCTAGACTTGTTTTACACAAGGTTAGGTTAGGTTAGGTTAGGTCAGGTTAGACTAGGCTAGCCTAGGCCAAGGTGGGTGGAGCTTTGCTGACGTCAGCAGGCAGACTTCCTCGCCTACCTCTCACCTCTTATAAACAGAACATTTTATGGTTCTATATACTGTACTTTGTTATCTCAGTATCTCACATAGAAAATAATACTATTAGAGAGTTTAATCTTGCATATAACTTTAGCTAAGGACACCAGTCAGTGTGGTGGGTGATACACAGAAGGAAAGGTTAAAAGAAAAACAATGTATTTCAGTTATAGTCTTGTATTTAAATAACTGCAGCTTAAGATAGGGTAATGATGACTATATATACAGTTGCCTACAGGAGTTCTTTTCCTCCCTGTTTGTCCATTATACTAATAATGTAGACATGAGGTGACAGGAGTTATGACTTCATATGATAAGTGTTACAGCCACTGACAACAGATTATCAGATTATGGGGGGTGGGGGGGGGGGCAGTTAGAGCAGGTGATCACAGGTGCTGCCTTTGCCTCCAGGTGTGAGTGATGTGACAGGAATTATGACCTCACAAGACAAGTGTTACCTTCACTAACACTTGTTTCATCAAAAGATTAAACACGTAGACGTTTACAGTCATCCATAGACTCACATTTATGGTACAACAGTTGCAGAAGTGCATGCAACACACCTGGTTCCACATTGAGCTGAGAATCCAACGATGCAGTGTACTGATAGATGGGAAACGAAATTTACTTCTATCAGGCAAGTAGTGATAAGCTTTCGGGCTTAAGCTGCGAAAGGTCAGTACTCGACTGATATCCTCCTCAGACCAGTATATTACAGGGACACCAGTTGAGAACAAAATCACTTGGGAAGAGAAAAAAAACTACTAAAAACATCATTAGTCGCAGCAGTAGCCTTGATAAAAGTATTTTCTCTTTGGTCTTGCAAATAAATCCTCTCCTTCTCCCATCCTTTTTTTTTTCTCAGTGAGAGGAACATCTCTCTCCCTCCTTACATCATCCAGTTCACGTTGTAAATCCACAGTGATCAGAAGTGGTCTCTCTTCCTCTGACTTGTCTGCTACTATTAATGTTCCTATGTCCAATCGGGCACAGAGAGAGAGAGAGAGAGAGAGAGAGAGAGAGAGAGAGAGAGAGAGAGAGAGAGAGAGAGAGAATTGTAACTATGTACAATTGCCTACAGGATAACCTTTCCTCCCTGTTGTGCTCATTATATTAATAATGTAGACATTAGGTGAGGTTCTTAGATTAGACTTTTTGTGCAAGAGATAGGAAACGTAGGACTTAGGTGTGTTCTCCTGTGGCTGGGATAGGGCATGTAGCTGAGAGGATAGATAGAGTCTTGTCAAGGGAAGTACCAATCCGGTAGTGTGTCTTAGAGTAGGAGGCAACGACATAGGAAAGGTTAGGAGTGAGGAACTTTTCAGCAGGTATAGGGAGGCATTAGGGAAGATTAGTGATAGGGTAGGGAACCCAATAGTATGTGGTGTCTCGTCTAGAAGAGGAGTTGGCGGTGAAAGGCTGTCCAAGGCAATTGCTATAAATTGCCGACTGGAATAAAAAACACATTGTGTAAGCAATGGTTGGGCGTTCATTGATAACTGGCGACGATTCTACGGCAACGACTACCTGTACAGTCGTGACGGGGTACACTTGTCTGGAGCGTGAAATTGTCACTCCGAAGGGGAAGTTTCGCCAGTAGATAGAGGGGAGTATAATTGGTTACTCAGAACAAGGGGTAAAACAGGACCAGGGAAGGGTAGGCTTAAATGTGTACTATACAAACAGTAGGAGCATTAGAAATAAAATAGACTTGCTGAGAGCGGTTGTATGTACTGAGAATGTAGACGTCATAGTAGCCACCTAAACCTGGATGAATCTGGCGAGCAAGAACTTTTTATCTGAGTAACACAAAGAAGGGTACAACCTTTTTCACAAGGACAGGGAAGGTAGGAAGGGGGGAGGAGCTGCACTCTTCGTCAGAGATACATTAAAATGGTGCATTAATAATACAATAAAGGGTGAAATAGGAACTGAGTCTGTATGGGTAGAAATGGCAGAAAGAAGCGAAAACTAATTATGGGAGTGATTTACCGGCCCCCAAGTCTTGGGAAAGAAGCAACTCAGCCCATATGGCAGGAAATGAGTAGGGCAGCAATATACAACGACCTATGCATTATGGGGGATTTCAACTTCAGAAATATTGACTGGGACAACATTGTAGGTGACTATGAATCTGAAGACTTCCTAGACGCAGTACAGGACAATTTTTTGAATCAACTACTTACAGAACCTACTAGAGGTGACAATATATTAGACCTAGTATGAACAAATAAAGAAAATATTATCAGAGATATCACAATAGGGGAAGAACTTGGGAACAGTGATCACAGAGAAATCAGGTTTACCCTAAATTTGGAAAGGAAAAATAATGAAAATATGGTCAGAGTCCCAGACTTTCCATCTGTGGATTATGAGGGGTTAAGAAGGTACCTAGGCTTAGTTTAGAGTGTGTTGTATACACAATGTCCCGAGAAAGCAGTCATGATTATAAGAACCAATTTCGTCTTTCACTGCTTTTGAAGGCTATTGACTTAAGGGGAGGGGGGGGTGAGAGGCGTGGCCTAGAATGGCGGACAGGTGTAACGCTTGTCATTAATTAATAAAGAGCTTGTAAGCTGGTAAGATTAATTCGTCGAGGAATACGTCTCCTTTGTGAGTCAGCTTATTCACAACTTGATAACTCGGTTAAGCGAGATGTTTCCAGAAGTTGCTAACCATGTTAACAAGTTTAGCTAAGACGGTGACTATCGTGAAAGACTTTGGCTCCTCCTCTATAAAAAAAGTCAACTTGTTATCTCAGCGTTCATGTAGAGCGGGGAATCATTAGTTTAGGCACAGCCGGTGTTTCGCATAGTGTATGTGTCTTAATATTGGCATAGTTTATGTGAGTATATGTTTGTTAGCATAGCATGTGTGTCTCAGTGTTGACATGCCGAGTATATCTCAGTTTTGGCATAGCGTGTGTAGTGCATTCCAGAGGCAGGCGAAGATTTACACCCTCAACTGACTGGGTTTCGTGTGTATTCCACTACAACAACGAGCATTGCCCAGCGTGCTTTTTCAGTTTACCTTCATCGCTCTTTAATACGTGGGAACAACACAAGAGGCGGTTTTCTGTACAGTCTTACAACACCAGTGACGATCAATCCTGTGTCGTCCAAGGCAGAGTTGGATCCTGATATCAATTATACAGACATTCCACTCCACCAATTCTATTTATCTCATTCCACTCTTAGGTAAGGTGGATCAAAGGGTATAGAAATCTAGAAGGGTGAAATAACATTGGTGGAAAGCTAGAGTGGAAACCGACAGGAAAATACCTCCCCCTCCCCACAAAAATATTTAACACACGGGTAGAAAAATCAACACACATTGTATATATCCTAACTTTACACATGTAGTATACCAAGTGAATCTATAACACCCACGGAGATTCACAACACTTCAAACTAAACTATCTTACAAAGCCTAACGTGTCCTTAATTAGATCAGGTTGGGTATAGTGATTCTATTTCATCAGGTGAGGGTTGGGAAGCCTTGTGTTCTCCCGTTAAAGGACCAGCTTGTTACCTATGCCTGTAAACCTTTTTTTAAAACACAATTATGATTAGATTAGGTTAAGTTAGGTTAGGATAGGTTAAGTTAGATTGGGTGAAGTATGGTTAATCCGTGAATTAAAAAAAAAATTTTAATCTTCGTTTCGTTAATCTGACAATTTATTTTCGTGGGAGTATCAACAGCAAGAAGCACCAGGGTTGTATGCAGAGATGGGGGCTACAAGCATAATGAATTAACGAGCTTCAAACACTAAACAACCTTGAATGACAGACCACAAACGACACAATCTCTTCCCCTGATAACACCAATTACTAGAAAAAAAATATATCAGATTAAACTCTTCTTATACACAGGAAGAGCCAAGAGTGTTTAAAGGAAGTTAGTTTGATTTTCTATAATATCAGTAATATCGATTCTAACATTACAAAGTTGTTTATCCGTCAAAGACTTTTTATGCATTTTTATAATTTTATATTTATTCCCCGATATCCTGAGTATGTCCATTCGTGTGTTCGTTTCCGTGTATGATCATGTGTTATTGTGTTCGTGTGTCGTCCGTAGGTTCGTGTGTTCATCTTTCTAGGAAGGAAGTTTAACCCTGACAGCTTGAATAAAGGACCCTGGCCAAACTCTGTACCTGACATGACCCAACCTAACCTAAACACAATATAAACTAAACTGAACACGACTAAACCATGCTGCTATCTATCTAAATTTTGTCAAGCTCAAATAATCCTTGTCACCACTGTCATACACCCACCAACCCACAGTCATACACCCATCAACCTACAGTCATACACCCATCAACCCACAGTCATACACCCACCAACCCACAGTCATACACCCACCAACCCAGTCATACACCCATCAACCTACAGTCATACACCCACCAACCCACAGTCATACACCCACCAACCCACAGTCATACAGCCACCAACCCACAGTCATACACCCATCAACCCACAGTCATACACCCATCAACCCACAGTCATACACCCACCAACCCACAGTCAAACAGCCACCAACCCACAGTCATACACCCACCAACCCGCAGTCAAACACCCATCAACCCACAGTCATACACCCACCAACCCACAGTCAAACAGCCACCAACCCGCAGTCATACACCCACAAACCCGCAGTCATACACCCACCAACCCGCAGTCATACACCCATCAACCCACAGTCATACACCCACCAACCCACAGTCATACACCCACCAACCCACAGTCATACACCCAGCCTCTGTATCTGACTTTACCTGACCTGACTTAACCAGATCCAATCAAGAAACCCATTATTTTTCACCTCTATTACACCTTAAAGCAGGTATTGAGGCCACCTGACCTGACCTCAATTACTCTGCAGTATTCCCAAGGCATCTGACCACCTCTGCTAGCGTATTCGGTACACCTAACATGACATGACCTGACCTGGCCTGGCCTGACCTCCAAGAACGAGAAAATATACCCAAGATCTATTTAAATCTATCCCAGAAATTTAAACCTTCAATATATTTGTTTTTAGTTCATTGGTTATGTCTTTGTTTTGCTCTTGTGTTTACGGTTCTTGTTTATGAATTAAAGAAACGATAAGAGAATCCAGCCCGTCAAACTTCTACTGATAATCACAACTCGAATTATGCAACTGAAGAACAACAACAAAAATAAAAAGAACAAGAACAAAAAGAACAGCAGGATATAATTCCTATAGAACCTCATGACTAGTTTATTAATGCCTTAAGAAACACTAACAACAATCCTCAGCCAACACGGACCTACAAAACATCAACAAGGTGACGACAACAACAGCTCAAACGCTCCAGCTTAACACCTACAAATTTCCGGGAGTTTAGTGTCGCTACATGAAACAAACACGGCGGCGAGTCCTACAGCTACACACCGTAATGGTCGGCGGAGCAAAGGACGAGACAGCGACGCGTACTCATTGGTGGAGCTTTAATAACAACAGCATGTGGTAACTAGGAGATGTGTGTGTGTTGTGAGGTAGCGAAGGACCACAACATCTCACGTTTTGTGTTACACGTCAAAGACTGAACAATGTGAAGCAGCGGCCCTCCCCCCACACCACGCTGCCTGTAGTAACACCACCGTTAATAAAGGACAAAACGGTACAACATGGAGGTGGGGGGTGGAGTGTGGACAAGGCACGAGAGAGCGGCCTTGTTAATATGATGGTCACCAGACACGGCCAACACCAGGTGGCGGGTGCAGCTCTTCCTGCTGAATAAAAACCAAGAGCGAGTTTGACGACGCTACACGAACACCGTCCTCAAGGGGGACATCTTGGACTCGAGTGTGAGAGATAGAGACTCCCAAACAATCAAACACGTCTGGTTAATTCCTTCACTTTTATATAAGAACACATTCGTCTTCAACTAAACACGATTTCTTTTCAACTTCTCCTAAAAAAATTCCTCTTCGACTCCAAGGCTGAAATTCGAGTCCCACTTGAAACGAATAAAATAAAATATATGTGAAGAGAAAATGTAAATAGTGTGTTTGACTGTGTGAGGCTGATGGAAGCAAAACTAATTATGCTGTATAATGGGTTGTGTTCAGTAAGGTCAGAGTGATTAGTGGCGCGCGCCATCACCACTTCCCGCCTCCTACCGCCTCCTCTTGCCAACTCAACACACCCGCCATGCCCCACCCTTACCTCCCCCATGCCTGCCTACCCACCGCCCCTCCACCCACTCATCGTACACTAATAAGGTGATAAGAATACCTCATCATGACACTGGTGTGAATCAGCATCAGGAACTCACCTTCCCCTGCATCAAGGTGCCCACCCTCACCCACCCTACCTGGCAGCCACTCACCTGCGTATTATACCACCTGACACGGGAACTCACACACACACGGGATGACACGGTATAACACAGTGCTTGTAAGGTAAATAGAAGCCAGTCTTAATGGGTCCCAACCTTAAACTATTAGGACTGAGGCCCATTAGTATTGAGAGCCGTCAGGATTGGGACTCATTAAGACTGAGGTCTATTAAGACTGGAACCATTAGGCCTGTGGTATCTTTGGACTGAGGCTCATTAGGACTGAGAACCATTGGAAATGTGACCAATTAGAATTGGGGCCCATTAAAACTAGGACCCAATAGGACTGGGGCCCATTAGGACTAGGGCCCATTAGGACAGGGGTTCATTTGATAAGATGCCCACCTAGTAAAAGTGCAAAAGAGGGCATGCAAGATTATTCTCTCCCCTTCCTACTCCATATATCAAGAAGCGCTCAACACACTGACCCTTTCGACTCTCACTGACCATCACCACGACCACATCTGCAAATTTGCTAAGAAGCTTCTACACCATCCTCGACACCGGCTCCTACTACCACCTGAGATCCCTAGCCCGAGAATTGCTGTTTGACACCACAACCGCATCCAGCCCTTAAGTGCACGAACTGATCGCTATAAGAACAGCCCAGTCCCAACCATTGTAAAAATTATCAATAACTTGTAATAAACCAGTGTATTCCCTCCCAGTAAATACTACTTCTTGCACTGTCACTATGTTGAAATGCACTGTAGTTTGAGCTTTTCCCCATCTAGTTATTATATATCTTATTTGTATCACTTATGTTACTTGTATATTATTTGTAATTCGAAACCCATTCCCCAAATATGTAACTGTATATTTTCAGCCTTCTGGCTGCCAATCTCTTTCAATAAACCGTTAATTATTATTATAATTATTATTATTATTATTATTATTATTATTATTATTATTACACTTAATTCTACCAGTTGAATCACAGGTGATGGCCGTCAGCCACGGTAGTTGAACACCAACTCAAAACAAGGGTTCGACTCCCTAATGAGAAAAATGTCCAATAAACAGCATTTCAGGTCGAGTTGTTTACATATTGAATGGGGGACGGCCATCTTGTTTCCCTTTTTCACCGGGGGATTCTGCCGGCCGGTGTCACGACATGGCCGCCGGAGCCCATATAGCCCCTTTGTTACTACTGCTGCCGGATACACCTGTGTTGTAACCATAGGTGTATCTGGCACCTATACACACCTGCCTCGAAGTCAGGTGTAACCACCACCTGTACACACCTGTACATCACACACCACAACACCTTCCACACTCCCAACCAAACTTAAAGCAATTATTATATATCTATAGTGTAACTAACTACACATTACAATACACTGAAATAATAAAACAAAAATATATTCAGAATCTAAGAGAAATATAGGAGAATAATCCTTAAATACAAACTCTAAAAACTTAATCTTGGTTACACCGCATTTTTTCAGTAAGACAATATATATAATTACATTGGGCAGTCCATTACCACAAATTACACTGATAAACGGTACGTAATGGATACTGAATTACAAGTCTCATAACTAAGTCTGGCTAAAACAGTGGTAGACATTGTTTGGACATAAGCCAGTTGACTGCTGAGGTGAACATTAAACTAGTATGATAAAAATAGCAACCAATGATTTGAAGATTAATTAATGCAAATGTGAAATACCTAAGAGAATAGCAAATAAATGAAATACACCAACGCGATAAATAAATAAGAATGAATGGAAAATTATTGAACAATAAAATGAAAATAAGAAAACGAATAAACAGTAAAATGAAAATAAGTAAGAGTAAAAAAAAGAATAACAATTACTACAATAAAACTAAATAAAACAAAATAAACAGAAAAGAATAAGAAACACAATAAATAAATAACACAGCAACACAAACAACATCATTTACTGTGTTACTTCACATCAACGTGTCCAACATTTGTCTTGACTCCATTTTCGTGAATATAACACACATCCCGGTAAAAAAACCAACGACAACAATAAATAAATAAACATTAAAATAAATTCAATATATTTTCCCTAAGATTTTTTTTACTACGAAGTCAGGGCAAAAAGTTTGTATACGAATCTTCCTCAACATAATGCGGGGAAGCAGTTCTTTCACCAAAGTTATACTCGTAGGTTATACTTTAGAGATCCCCGTGTTCAGAATACAGAGCCACTTATTGACGGTACAGTTACAGCCATTTATTGACGGTACAGTTACAGCCACTTATTGACGGTGCAGTTACAGCCACTTATTGACGGTACAGTTACAGTCCAAACTTCTTGTACACTTGGGGGCGGTTGACAACATGTGAACGCTGCTTGCATTATAAATTGTCAGAATAAAAACTAAAAAAAAAATCCGATACTAAGAAAAAACTGAGTAAATTAATGTTAAAATATCAATCTACCTTACCTACATCACCTCCTTAAGTAGATGGTATATTATCCAGCATGTCCAGGGAATACCCGAGGAACCGACTCTATTCAGAGATAGTGAAGAAAACAAATTAAGTGAGATAGTAGTGACTAGTAACGATGTTAGTAAGCAAATAGACAAACTAAAGCCTAATAAGTCACCTGGTCCGATGAGATATTTGCCAGAGTATTAAAGGAATGTAAGGAAGAGCTTAGTATGCCCTTAGCAAAGTTGTTTAACATGTCATTAAAAACAGGTGTAGTACCAGAATCCTGGAGGATAGCGAATGTAATACCGATTTTCAAGAAGGGGGATAGATCACTATCCTCTAACTACCGCCCAATCAGTCTAACATCAATAGTAGGCAAATTACTGGGAGCAATCATTTCAAACTCTATTCGAAATCACCTGGAGAAGCACCGATTGATCAATGATTTCCAGCATGGCTTCACAAGCGGACGTTCTTGCCTAACTAATCTATTAACATTCTTTTCATCAGTTTTCGAATCGGTGGACGAGGGGCACAATTATGATGTGGTTTATCTCGACTTTAGCAATGCCTTCGACAGAGTCCCCCACGAAAGACTAATTAGAAAGGTAGAAGCTCATGGCATCAAAGGTGACATCCTTAAATGGATTAAGGCGTGGTTACAGGACAGGAAACAGCGAGTGAGCATTAACGGCACTAAGTCCCATTGGAGCAACGATACCGGTAAATTTAGGGCTCAGTATGGACCATTATTATTTATTATATACATAAACGACATAGATATCGGCATAGACAGCAACATAAGTAAATTTGCTGATGACACTAAAATAGGACGTGTTATTAAATCTGACGAGGACTCCGCAAAGCTACAAGAGGATCTAAACAAATTTTTCGAAAGGTCTGGAAAATGGCAGATGAAATTCAACATGGACAAATGTAAAGTACTCAGTATAGGAGATGTAAACAGGGAAACCAGTTACCTGATGAACAATGATGCCATTGAGAAATCCGACTGAGAGA
>NW_024745181.1:0-8124 GCF_018991925.1 Homarus americanus | reverse complement strand
GATGTTACAGTAGTTAGAAATAGTGTGATGTTCCAGTAGAAGGAAACAGTGTGATATTATAACAGTTGTTAACAGTGTGATACTACAGAAGTTAGCGACAGTGTGATGTTCCAGTAGAAGGAACAGTGTGATCTTATAGCAGTTGTTAACAATGTGATGTTACAGTAGTTAGTAATAGTGTGATGTTCCAGTAGAAGGAAACAGTGTGATCTTATAACAGTTGTTAACAGTGTGATACTACAGAAGTTAGCGACAGTGAGATGTTCCAGTAGAAGGAAACAGTGTGATCTTATAGCAGTTGTTAACAGTGTGATATTATGAAGTTAGCAACAGTTTGAAGTTCCAGTAGAAGGAAACAGTGTGATCTTATAACAGTTGTTAACCGTGTGATACTACAGAAGTTAGCGACAGTGAGATGTTCCAGTAGAAGGAAACAGTGTGATCTTATAGCAGTTGTTAACAGTGTGATATTACAGAAGTTAGTGACAGTGTGATGTTCCAGTAGAAGGATACAGTGTGATCTTATAGCAGTTGTTAACAATGTGATATTACAGAAATTACCGACAGTGTGATGTTCCAGTAGAAGGAAACAGTGTGATCTTATAACAGTTGTTAACAGTGTGATGTTACAGAAGTTAGCGACAATATGATGCTCCAGTAGAAGGAAACAGCGTGATCTTATAGCAGTTGTTAACAGTGTGATATTACAGAAGTTAGCGACAGTGTGATGTTCCAGTAGAAGGAAACAGTGTGATCTTATAGCAGTTGTTAACAGTGTGATATTACAGTAGTTAGTAATAGTGTAAAGTTCCCGTAGAAGGAAACAGTGTGATCTTATAGCAGTTGTTAACAGTGTGATATTACAGAAGTTAGCGACAGTGAGATGTTACAGAAGTTAGCGAGAGTGTGATGTTCCAGTGGAAGGAAACAGTGTGATCTTATAGCAGTTGTTAACAGTGTGATGTTACAGAAGTTAGCGACAGTGTGATGTTCCAGTAGAAGGAAACAGTGTGATCTTATAGCAGTTCTTAACAGTGTGATGTTACAGAAGTTAGCTACAGTGTGATGTTCCAGTAGAAGGAAACAGTGTGATCTTATTTCAGTTTTTAACAGTGTGATGTTACAGAAGTTAGCGACAGTGTGATGTTCCAGTAGAAGGAAACAGTGTGATCTTATAGCAGATGTTAACAGTGTGATGTTCAGAAGGAACAGGTGATCTTTTATAGCAGTTGTTAGTAGCGGTGATGTTAAGGAAGTTAGCGCGTGGATGTCTGCAAGCGTGATTCAGCAGCAGTTGTTACTGGTGTGATGAAGAAAGAAAAAGTATCTTTTATAGCAGTTGTTGGGCTGCGTGATGTTGCAAAGGCGATGCGATGTCCAGCAGAAGCGAAACAGTGTGATCTCATAGCAGTTGTTAATGTGTATATTACAGAAGGGATAGTAAGAACCCAAAGAGAAGGAAACAGTGTGATCTTATAGCAGTTGTTAACAGTGTGATGTTACAGAAGGTAACGACAGTGTGATGTTACAGAAGTTAGCGACAGTGTGATGTTCCAGTAGAAGGAAACAGTGTGATCTTATAGCAGTTGTTAACAGTGTGATGTTACAGTAGTTAGCAATAGTTTGAAGTTCCAGTAGAAGGAAACAGTGTGATCTTATAACAGTTGTTAACCGTGTGATACTACAGAAGTTAGCGACAGTGAGATGTTCCAGTAGAAGGAAACTGTGTGATCTTATAGCAGTTGTTAACAGTGTGATATTACAGAAGTTAGTGACAGTGTGATGTTCCAGTAGAAGGATACAGTGTGATCTTATAGCAGTTGTTAACAATGTGATATTACAGAAATTACCGACAGTGTGATGTTCCAGTAGAAGGAAACAGTGTGATCTTATAACAGTTGTTAACAGTGTGATGTTACAGAAGTTAGCGACAATATGATGCTCCAGTAGAAGGAAACAGCGTGATCTTATAGCAGTTGTTAACAGTGTGATGTTACAGAAGTTAGCGACAGTGTGATGTTCCAGTAGAAGGAAACAGTGTGATCTTATAGCAGTTGTTAACAGTGTGATGTTACAGAAGTTAGCGACAGTGTGATGTTCCAGTAGAAGGAAAAAGTGTGATCTTATAGTAGTTTTTAACAGTGTGATGTTACAGAAGTTAGCGACAGTGTGATGTTCCAGTAGAAGGAAACAGTGTGATCAAATAGCTGTTGTTAACAGTGTGATATTACAGTAGTTAGTAATAGTGTGATGTTCCAGTAGAAGGAAACAGTGTGATCTTATAGCAGTTGTTAACAGTGTGATGTTACAGAAGTTAGCGACAGTGTGATGTTCCAGTAGAAGGAAACAGTGTGATCTTATAGCAGTTGTTAACAGTGTGATATTACAGTAGTTAGTAATAGTGTGATGGTCCAGTAGAAGGAAACAGTGTGATCTTATAGCAGTTGTTACCAGTGTGATGTTACAGAAGTTAGCGACAGTGTGATGTTCCAGTAGAAGGAAACAGTGTGATCTTATAGCAGTTGTTAACAGTGTGATAATACCGAAGTTAGCGAAAGTGTGATGTTCCAGTAGAAGGAAACAGTGTAATTTTATAGCAGTTATTAACAGTGTGATGTTACAGAAGCTAGCGACAGTGTGATGTTCCAGTAGAAGGAAGCAGTGTGATCTTATAGCAGTTGTTAACAGTGTGATATTACAGAAGTTAGCGACAGTGTGATGTTCCAGTAGAAGGAAACAGTGTGATCTTATAGCAGTTGTTAACAGTGTGATGTTACAGAAGTTAGCGACAGTGTGATGTTCCAGTAGAAGGAAACAGTGTGATCATATAGCAGTTGTTAACAGTGTGATGTTACAGTAGTTAGTAATAGTGTGATGTTCCAGTAGAAGGAAACAGTGTAATCTTATAGCAGTTGTTAACAGTGTGATGTTAAAGAAGTTAGCGACAGTGTGATGTTCCAGTAGAAGGAAACAGTGTGATCTTATAGTAGTTGTTAACAGTGTGATGTTACAGAAGTTAGCAACAGTGTGATGTTCCAGTAGAAGGAAACAGTGTGATCTTAGAGCAGTTGTTAACAATGTGATATTACAGAAGTTAGCGACAGTGTGATGTTCCAGTAGAAGGAAACAATGTGATCTTACAGCAGTTGTTAACAGTGTGATGTTACAGTAGTTAGTAATAGTGTGATGTTCCAGTAGAAGGAAACAGTGTGATCTTATAAAAGTTGTTAACAGTGTGATACTACAGAAGTTAGCGACAGTGTGATGTTCCAGTAGAAGGAACAGTGTGATCTTATAGCAGTTGTTAACAATGTGATGTTACAGTAGTTAGTAATAGTGTGATGTTCCAGTAGAAGGAAACAGTGTGATCTTATAACAGTTGTTAACAGTGTGATACTACAGAAGTTAGCGACAGTGAGATGTTCCAGTAGAAGGAAACTGTGAGATCTTATAGCAGTTGTTAACAGTGTGATATTACAGAAGTTAGCAACAGTGTGATGTTCCAGTAGAAGGAAACAGTGTGATCTTATAGCAGTTGTTAACAATGTGATATTACAGAAGTTAGCGACAGTGTGATGTTCCAGTAGAAGGAAACAGTGTAATCTTATAGCAGTTGTTAACAGTGTGATGTTACAGAATTTAGCGACAGTGTGATGTTCCAGTAGAAGGAAACAGTGTTATCTTATAGTAGTTGTTAACAGTGTGATGTTACAGAAGTTAGCGACAGTGTGATGTTCCAGTAGTAGGAAACAGTGTGATCATTATAACAGTTGTTAACAGTGTGATGTTACAGAAGTTAGCGACAGTGTGATGTTCCAGTAGAAGGAAACAGCGTGATCTTATAGCAGTTGTTAACAGTGTGATGTTACAGAAGAAGGACAGTGTGATGTTCAGCAGAAGGAAACAGTATTTTGAGTAGCAGTTGTTGGCCAGTGATGTTACAGTAGTTAGCGACAGTGTGATGTTCCAGTAGAAGGAAACAGTGTGATCTCATAGCAGTTGTTAACAGTGTGATATTACATAAGTTAGCGACAGTGTGATGTTCCAGTAGAAGGAAACAGTGTGATCTTATAGCAGTTGTTAACAGTGTGATGTTACAGAAGTTAGCGACAGTGTGATGTTCCAGTAGAAGGAAACAGTGTGATCTTATAGCAGTTGTTAACAGTGCGATATTACAGTAGTTTTTAATAGTGTGATGTCCAGTAGAAGGAAACAGTGTGATATTATAGCAGTTGTTAACAGTGTGATGTTACAGAAGTTAGCGACAGTGTGATGTTCCAGTAGAAGGAAACAGTGTGATCTTATAGCAGTTGTTAACAGTGTGATGTTCCAGTAGAAGGAAACAGTGTGATCTTATAGCAGTTGTTAACAGTGTGATGTTACAGAAGAAGGACAGTGTGATGTTCCAGTAGAAGGAAACAGATCTTATAGCAGTTGTTAACAGTGGCTATTACAGTAGTTAGTAATAGTGTGATGTTCCGCAGAAGGAAACAGTGTGATCTTTTACAGCAGTAGTTAACAGTGTGATGTTCCAGTAGAAGGAAACAGTGTGATCTTATAGCAGTTGTTAACAGTGTGATATTAGAGTAGTTAGTAATAGTGTGATGTTCCAGTAGAAGGAACAGTGGATCTTATAGCAGTTGTTAACAGTGTGATGTTCCAGTAGAAGGAAACTGTGTGATCTTATAGCAGTTGTTAACAGTGTGATATTACAGTAGTTAGTAACAGAGTGATATCACAGTAGTTAGTATCAGTCATGTAACAGGACTTAATAATAGTGTGACGGTACAGTACATAGTATCAGCGTGATGTTACTGTAGTTAGTAAAAGTGTAATGTTACAGCAGTTGGAAACAATGTGCTATTACAGAAGTTAGCGACAGTGTGATGTTCCAGTAGAAGGAAACAGTGTGATCTTATAGCAGTTGTTAACAGTGTGATATTACAGTAGTTAGTAATAGTGTGATGGTCCAGTAGAAGGAAACAGTGTGATCTTATAGCAGTTGTTACCAGTGTGATGTTACAGAAGTTAGCGACAGTGTGATGCTCCAGTAGAAGGAAACAGTGTGATCTTATAGCAGTTGTTAACAGTGTGATGTTACAGAAGTTAGCGACAGTGTGATGTTCCAGCAGAAGGAAACAGTGTGATCTTATAGCAGTTGTTAACAGTGTGATATTACAGTAGTTAGTAATAGTGTGATGTTCCAGTACAAGGAAACAGTGTGATCTTATAGCAGTTGTTAACAGTGTGATGTTCCAGTAGAAGGAAACAGTGTGATCTTATAGCAGTTGTTAACAGTGTGATATTACAGAAGTTAGCGACAGTGTGATGTTCCAGTAGAAGGAAACAGTGTGATCTTATAGCAGTTGTTAACAGTGTGATAATACCGAAGTTAGCGAAAGTGTGATGTTCCAGTAGAAGGAAACAGTATCATCTTATAGCAGTTGTTAACAGTGTGATATTACAGAAGTTAGCGACAGTGTGATGTTCCAGAAGAAGGAAACAGTGTCATCTTATAGCAGTAGTTAACAGTGTGATGTTCCAGTAGAAGGAAACAGTGTGATCTTATAGCAGTTGTTAACAGTGTGATATTACAGAAGTTAGCGACAGTGTGATGTTCCCGATAGAGAAGAAGCAGTGTGATCTTATAGCAGTTGTTAACAGTGTGATGTTACAGAAGTTAGCGACAGTGTGATGTTCCAGTAGAAGGAAACAGTGTGATCTTATAGCAGTTGTTAACAGTGTGATGTTACAGAAGTTAGTATTAGTGTGATGTTCCAGTAGAAGGAATCAGTGTGATCTTATAGCCGTTGTTAACAGTGTGATGTTACAGAAGTTAGCGACAGTGTGATGTTCCAGTAGAAGGAAACAGTGTGATCTTATAGCAGTTGTTAACAGTGTGATGTTACAGAAGTTAGCGACAGTGTGATGTTCCAGTAGAAGGAAACAGTGTGATCTTATAGCAGTTGTTAACAGTGTGATGTTCCAGTAGAAGGAAACAGTGTGATCTTATAGCAGTTGTTAACAGTGTGATATTACAGTAGTTAGTAATAGTGTGATGTTCCAGTAGAAGGAAACAGTGTGATCTTATAGCAGTTGTTAACAGTGTGATATTACAGTAGTTAGTAATAGTGTGATGTTCCAGTAGAAGGAAACAGTGTGATCTTATAGCAGTTGTTAACAGTGTGATGTTACAGAAGTTAGCGACAGTGTGATGTTCCAGAAGAAGGAAACAGTGTCATCTTATAGCAGTAGTTAACAGTGTGATGTTACAGAAGTTAGCGACAGTGTGATGTTTCAGTAGAAGGAAACAGTGTGATCTTATAGCAGTTGTTAACAGTGTGATATTACAGAAGTTAGCGACAGTGTGATGTTCCAGTGAAGGAAACAGTGTGATCTTATAGCAGTTGTTAACTGTGTGATTTTACAGTAGTTAGTAATAGTGTGATGTTCCAGTAGAAGGAAACAGTGTGATATTATAGCAGTTGTTAACAGTGTGATGTTACAGAAGTTAGCGACAGTGTGATGTTACAGAAATTAGCGACAGTGTGATGTTCCAGTAGAAGGAAACAGTGTGATCTTATAGCATTTGTTAACAGTGTGATGTTACAGTAGTTAGCGACAGTGTGATGTTCCAGTAGAAGGAAACAATGTGATCTTATAGCAGTTATTAACAGTGTGATATTACAGAAGTTAGCGACAGTGTGATGTTCCAGGAGAAGGAAACAGTGTGACCTTATAGCAGTTGTTAACAGTGTGATGTTACAGAAGTTAGCGACAGTGTGATGTTCCAGTAGAAGGAAACAGTGTGATCTTATAGCAGTTGTTAACAGTGTGATGTTCAGTAGAAGGGAAACAGTGTGATCTTATAGCAGTTGTTAACAGTGTGATATTACAGAAGTTGGCGACAGTGTGATGTTCCAGTAGAAGGAAACAGTGTGATCTTATAGCAGATGCTAACAGTGTGATGTTACAGAAGTTAGCGACAGTGTGATGTTCCAGTAGAAGGAAACAGTGTGATCTTATAGCAGTTGTTAACAGTGTGATGTTACAGTAGTTAGAAATAGTGTGATGTTCCAGTAGAAGGAAACAGTGTGATCTTATAGCAGTTGTTAACAGTGTGATGTTACATAAGTAAGCGACAGTGTGATGTTCCAGTAGAAGGAAACAGTGTGATCTTATAGCAGTTGTTAACAGTGTGATATTACAGTAGTTAGTAATAGTGTGATGTTCCAGTAGAAGGAAACAGTGTGATCTTATAGCACTTGTTAACAGTGTGATGTTCCAGTAGAAGGAAACTGTGTGATCTTATAGCAGTTGTTAACAGTGTGATAATATAGAAGTTAGCGACAGTGTGATGTTCCAGTAGAAGGAAACAGTGTCATCTTATAGCAGTTGTTAACAGTGTGATGTTACAGTAGTTAGTAATAGTGTGATGTTCCAGTAGAAGGAAACAGTGTGATCTTATAGCAGTTGTTAACAGTGTGATATTACAGTAGTTAGTAATAGTGTGATGTTCCAGTAGAAGGAAACAGTGTGATCTCATAGCAGTTGTTAACACTGTGATATTACAGAAGTTAGCGACAGTGTGATGTTCCAGTAGCAGGAAACAGTGTAATCTTATAGCAGTTGTTAATAGTGTGATGTTACAGAAGTTAGCGACAGTATGATGTTCCAGTAGAAGGAAACAGTGTGATCTTAGAGCAGTTGCTAACAGTGTGATATTACAGTAGTTAGTAATAGTGTGATGTTCCAGTAGGAGGAAACAGTGTGATCTTATAGCAGTTGTTAACAGTGTGATGTTCCAGTAGAAGGAAACAGTGTGATCTTATAGCAGTTGTTAACAGTGTGATATTACAGTAGTTAGTAATAGTGTGATGTTCCAGTAGAAGGAAACAGTGTGATCTTATAGCAGTTGTTAACAGTGTGATGTTACAGAAGTTAGCGACAGTGTGATGTTCCAGTAGAAGGAAACAGTGTGATCTTATAGCAGTTGTTAACAGTGTGATATTACCATAGTTAGTAATTGTGTGATGTTCCAGTAGAAGGAAACAGTGTGATCTTATAGCAGTTGTTAACAGTGTGATGTTACAGAAGTTACCGACAGTGTGATGTTCCAGTAGA
>NW_024745180.1:0-5197 GCF_018991925.1 Homarus americanus | reverse complement strand
AAATTAGAAAATCAATCTACTTTTCGGGGAAGTAGATAACCAACTTTCCCGGAAAGTAGATATTTCCCATTTTTTATGATACAAATTTCCCGTTTTCTATGATAATCTATTTTCGGGAAAGTTGGTTATATAACCAACTTTCCCGGAAAGTAGATATTTCCCATTTTTTATGATACAAATTTCCCGTTTCTATGATAATCTATTTTCGGGAAAGTTGGTTATCTAACCAACTTTCGCGGAAAGTAGATATTTCCCATTCTTTATGATACAAATTTCCCGCTTTCTATGATAATCTATTTTCGGCAAATTTGGGTATCTAACCAACTTTCCCGGAAAGTCGATATTTCCCATTTTTTGTGATACAAATTTCCCGTTTTCTATGATAATCTATTTTCTCGGCAAATTTGGTTATCAAAACGATTGCACTTCCTTGTGTACCAGAAAATTATTCACTTTTTCGGGAAACCAGATAACCAACTTTCCGTGAAAGTAGATATTTCCATTTTATGAGATACAAATTTCTGTTTCTATGATATTTATTTTCGGAAAGTTGGTTATCTAACCACCTTCCCGGAAAGCAGATATTTCTATTTTTAAGATACAAATTGCTTTCTATGATAATTCACTTCCCAAAATTAGTAATATTATTCCCTAGGTACGATGAAAATTCACTTCAAAAACTCGATAATCTAATTCTTCCTAGTACCAGAAAATTCATCTACTTTCGGGAAACCAGATAACCAACTTTCGTGAAAGTATATTTCTATTTATGACACAAATTTCCGTTTTCTATGAGATATCTATTTTTCTCGGAAAGTTGGTTATCTAACCAACTTTCCCGGAAAGTCGATATTCCCCATTTTTTATGATACAAATTTCTCGTTTTCTATGATAATCTATTTTCGGGAAAGTTGGTTATCTAAGAAACTTTCGCGGAAAGTAGATATTTCCCATTTTTTATGATACAAATTTCCCGTTTTCTATGATAATCTATTTTCGGCAAATTTGGTTATCGAACCAACTTTCCCGGAAAGTAGATATTTCCCATTTTTATGATACAAATTTCCCGTTTTCTATGATAATCTATTTTCGGCAAATTTGGTTATCTAACCAACTTTCCCGGAAAGTAGATATTTCCCATTTTTTGTGATACAAATTTCCCGTTTTCTATGATAATCTACTTCCCAAAATTAGGTAATATTTCCCCGAAAATACGAAAATCTACTTCCCCAAAAGTCGATAATCTAATTTCCCGAAAATTAGAAAATCTATCTACTTTTCGGGAAACCAGATAACCAACTTTCCGTGAACGTAGATTGAGCAATAACAGGCCCGTGATGCCCTTAGATGTTCTGGGTCAAGACGCCACACTGAAGGGATCAATCCAGTTTTCCTCCGAGAGGAGCGGGTAACCTGCTCAAAGCCTTTCTTGATGATTGGGGCTTGCAATTGTTTCCCATGAACGAGGAATTCCCAGTAAGTGTAAGTCATCAGCTTGCGCTGACTACGTCCCTGCCCTTTGTACACACCGCCCGTCGCTACTACCGATTGAATGATTTAGTGAGGCCTTCGGACTGGCGCTCTTGGATTGTCGGCCCCGTTGCCCGCGAGGGTTTTCTGGGGTCGTCGCCTCGAGCTGACGGAAAGATGTCCAAACTTGATCATTTAGAGGAAGTAAAAGTCGTAACAAGGTTTCCGTAGGTGAACCTGCGGAAGGATCATTAACAGAGAGAAAGAGAACGGGGCGCTCTTAAAACTACTACTCTCCTGATTTGGGCGGTCTCGGGCTCTGCTCTGGCAACTCCAGCAGCGAAAGAGGACAATCCCGGCCCCCGCGCCAAAAATAGGTACCACGCTGTGGGTGGACCACACTCGGGCGAGAGCGCGAAGACCCGGAGGAGGACGGACGGGGCTTTGGACGGCTGCCCGTCCGTTCCTTACAACCGGCGAATAAGCCTTTTGACCCAAAAAGAGTGAAATTCTAGTGTCAAAAAACAACAACAAGCCGTCTGGCCAAACCCACCCAAACCACAAACTATGTCTGTCAAACCCTTTCATATTGAGACTGACCCGTGATGGTTAGTCGCAAAAGACCAAATGGCAAATACACAACTCTTAACGGGGATCACTGTCAGGTCGATGAAGACTGCAGCAACTGGCGGTTTGCATGCGGAATCGCAAGAATACCAGATACATCGACAAGTTGAACGCATATTGCGGCGGCGGCAGCCATATGAGCTTGTCGCCGCCACTCCTCTACGAGGGTCGGAAATATACATCCATCGGTTGCCGCGAGTTCGGTGCCTGCTGACTGTCTCCCCGACACGAGGGTAACCCGAACCGAGCTTCCGCCTTGGGGTTTAATCGCCCGCGCCTTGCGCGAGGCGTGCCCTTAAAAACAAGCAAGCCTATCACTAGCAAGTCCAGGGACTTGGCGCACCCACATTCAACCACAACAAAGCGACAGTTGTCGCCCTCGCAAATAACTGGAGGCGGCGCTCTTTTGCCTGCTGTCCACAGAGACACGAATGGCCGTCGGCCGCTCATGGCTGATGCTGCACATGTTCTAAGAGGCACTCCATCCCACGAAGAGGAAACGAAACCGGGTCGGATATCTTTTAAGTAAGCCCCGCCGAATTTCGTCTATCACCTCGAAAAGAGTGCTTGGCATGCATTGCAGTGGAACCTAAATTGATGAGTGCGCCTGGGCCCGCAGTCTACCATGTAGTGGTGCAGGCAGAGAGATGAGAATGCTTGGGTGACGCCGTGCTCTTCCTCACGCGCTCCTCCACCCTCTCCCACGGTCAGACGCGGTGTGGGCGTTCTCTTTGAGAGTTCGCCACGAGTCCACGCCTATCTCATGACTGGGAGGGAGGCAGGGGGAGTTCTCTCTAAACGCGTTAAAGACGGTGTTGCGCCTCATAACGGCGCTCGCCGGGATAGAGCACTAGTTCTGCAGCCGGAAAGGCCGCTCACGCCAATTAATACTGCGACTCTCGCTCTCTTTCTCCGGATAAACAAGTGCCACTGCTGTGGCATGCGGGAACGGGGAAAGAGGTCAAAGTTTAAGCGGCAAAGGTGCGGCCGAGTAAGGGCGGAACACGCGCGTATATGCATTAAAACTGTGTGTGTATATGACTCTGCGAGAGATGTTCTGCTGGAACACTTTTCCTATTGGCTATTTACCACTCAATGAGAAGGAACGGAGTCAGGGGTGGGAGTGCCGGCGCCATGGCCGCTGGTACCCCCGCGACAAGCCCCTCAAACCTTTCTGCCTGGTAATGTCGGTGGTGAAGAAAGTCGGTGGCAGAGCGTCTTCCGCTTCGTGGTTGGGGAACTTGTTCCCCCTAAGGATGATGAGACCACGATCGACCTCGTAGTAGGAGAGAGCTACCCGCCAAATTTAAGCATATTAATAAGCGGAGGAAAAGAAACCAACAGGGATTCCCTTAGTAAGGGCGACTGAACCGGGAAAAGCCCAGCGCATAACCTCGATGTCTTCGGGCACGAGGGGTGTTGCGTTTCAGAGAGTCCAGCACGCCGTCCCATACGGTCTAAGTCAAGCTTGAAAGCGGCCACTGCCCATGGAGGGTGACAGGCCCGTATGGCGGCGCCCGTGAGGGTACAGATGGGACGGTCGGAAAGGGCCTCTCTGTAGAGTCGGGTTGCTTGAAAGTGCAGCCCAAAGCAGGTGGTAAACTCCATCTAAGGCTAAATATGACCACGAGACCGATAGCGAACAAGTACTGTGAGGGAAAGTTGAAAAGAACTTTGAAGAGAGAGTTCAAGAATACGTGAAACCGTTAAGAGCCAAACGGGTGGAAACTCGAAGGTCGAACTGAGGGGATTCAGCTCGTCGGCTGTCGGCTGGGTGGGGTGTTGTAATTGAGCGACCCAAAAATGTTTGGGCGCGCCCCCACTCACGCTGGCGTCGGCGGGCGTATTTCGCCTCGTAGTAGGTCACCGCGACCCGTTGCCGGGGACGTCGAAGGCCCGGTCGGACTGGTACCTCGCCGCCGACTCTCTCTCAGCTCGTCTGGGGGAGACTCGCTGGGCGACGGGGGGAACCACCGTGTCCTGGCTGCCCGCGACGGTCGTCGAGAGCTTGCGCCGCCGCTTGGCGGCGGTTTGTTTCGCGGTGTGCAAAAGGTCGGTGATCCACCCGACCCGTCTTGGAAAACACGGACCAAGGAGTTCAACATGTGTGTCATCGGCCTACTAAACCCAAAGGCGAAATGAGTGACGGGCGCCCGGGCAGCTGTAACAGGCTCTCCGGGTGCGTCTTTGGGCCGATCCCCGATCGCCGCGGTTCGCCCACGCCACAAGCGGGTGAGACTTCCGCCTCTGGACGTTGCGTGTAGGAGGCCGCCAGGGCGATGGTCGAAGTTTAATTTCGCGGGAGGGGGGCGCAGGCCTGATTCTGCCAAGACGTCAGCGGTGTGCTGTCCGTCCCCGGAAGCGGGCCGCCGGTAAACGGCGGAGGCGCACCGGGGCAGGCTCGCGGGCAGTCGGCAAGTACCATGAGCATATATGTTGGGACCCGAAAGATGGTGAACTATGCCTGGCCAGGATGAAGCCAGAGGAAACTCTGGTGGAGGTCCGTAGCGATTCTGACGTGCAAATCGATCGTCGGAGCTGGGTATAGGGGCGAAAGACTAATCGAATCATCTAGTAGCTGGTTCCCTCCGAAGTTTCCCTCAGGATAGCTGGAACTCGCAGGGTGAATTTCATCCGGTAAAGCGAATGATTAGAGGTCTGGGGGACGAAACGTCCTCAACCTATTCTCAAACTTTAAATGGGTGAGATGCCGAGCTTGCTTGTAGGGATGAAGCTCCGGCGACTAATCTGAGTATCTAGTGGGCCACTTTTGGTAAGCAGAACTGGCGCTGTGGGATGAACCAAACGTCGAGTTAAGGGGCCTAAATGAATGCTCATTCAGATCCCATTGAAAGGCGTTGGTTGCTATAGACAGCAGGACGGTGGCCATGGAAGTTGAAATCCGCTAAGGAGTGTGTAACAACTCACCTGCCGAAGCAACTAGCCCTTAAAATGGTATGGCGCTCAAGCATTCTCCCGATACTCGACCGCCGGGCGCACTACCGGCCTCGCTCTCAAGGCGAGGTCTCGAAGCCCCGGTGAGTAGGAGGGTCGCAGTGGTGAGCGCTGAAGGGTTTCGGCGTGGGCCGGCCTGGAGCCG
>NW_024745179.1:0-31887 GCF_018991925.1 Homarus americanus | reverse complement strand
GCTGTCGGGATTTTTTTTTGTCGTCTGCATGTTTTCAAAATCTGGGACCACAGCCAAGAATAGCCGTTTTATAATAAGTAAAATTATTGATGACACCATCATATTTCAGTTTAACTTTGTTGTCATAGATACTAAGAAATTCGTCTTTTTATTAGAGAAAAAAGTGGATACTTTTTTTTTGGATACTTTTCAGAAGATTATGGATACGTTTTTACTTTTTTAGTGCTTCTGTGAATACGTTTTGATTTTTCCCACTGGCAACACTGTAGCCAAAACTTGTGGGCGCCCAGTTCAACATGCAGGGTAGATCAAGGTAGGTAGATACGGTACCAGGTAGCCTCACGCAGGCCCATAGGAATTCACTAATTGGCAACTCTACTCTCGAGATCGCTAAGCCATGCCCCTTTTGCCA
Organism: Homarus americanus; assembly: GCF_018991925.1. Classification (NCBI taxonomy): domain Eukaryota; kingdom Metazoa; phylum Arthropoda; class Malacostraca; order Decapoda; family Nephropidae; genus Homarus; species Homarus americanus. Next base: position 31,475 of record NW_024745179.1, on the reverse strand, counting down.
CTTAATGCGTTTGTAATATTGAGGTATTATCTGTTTCTACAGTTTGATGTAACTAAGTGAGCGGAGCTTAATAAGTGATGTCATCGCTAGCCAATCAGCGACGTTAAATGGAATCCAGCGATCGCAAGCGTCGCAAGTAAGATATTTATATCTATTTTCTATATTTAATCAGTAGCTCCAATTAAAATAAAACAAAAAATCTCCATTCCATACATTTATTGTACAACTTTTAATACCATCATAAGCCTTCAAAAATACGTAAATAAAAATTTCATTTTTATTTTCATTAGCGTAGATCCTATGGGAGTGAGGCTACCTACCTCAAGGTAGGTAGATACCTACCTTGACCTACCCTGTGTTATTTGCAAGGGGAGAAGGGATACACATCCACATTTTTATTTTCATCGGTTCCCAAAGGACAGAGATAGGTAACTTAAGCATTTAACCTATTGTGAGTTACAGTGAAAATGTGCAATTATATATCGAAATACATTTCAAATCAGAGGCAGCAGCTTCACCAGTCACTCCGACTCACTTGATACGAATTAGACAGGTGTCGCAGATGGCAAAATGCCATTGACATCCCTAGCATGTACGTGAAGAGCTGTGAGGAATTGTAGAGAAGTTATAAATATATATATATATATATATATATATATATATATATATATATATATATATATATATATATATATATATATATATACACACACACTAGCGGAATTGCCGCCCTTCGGGCGGCTCTTTCGCTAGGCCACAGCTGGACGCCACCCTCCAGGAGTCTCCACATTGTCTCACTGTAGTACATTAAGGTAGACCACATTTTTGGTTTTGCCATTAGCAGCAAGTGTACAGATTTTTGCCAGTTCCCACTCTGGAGCATCCAACATAGAACTGTCCATGAGAAAAGCAAGGAAACACCAGGTTCAGGCCAACCATCTTTAGGGAGTGTCCCTGGCTTTTGTAGATGGTCATGGCAAAGCTCACTTTAACCGGGAACTGAAGTCGCTTGAACTCAAATGGCAGGTCAGTGGTGATGAGAGGTATCCTTGGTATAAAAACTTCCTCTCCTTTACCTTTGCCTGTCAGTATTGTAGCTTCCAGTTCATGTGGCATCATGTTCTTCACCACCAGTCTTGTGCCATTGCAGAGGATTGGTGGTTCAAGATTTCTTAAGAACATTATAGGAGTTCCAATCTTGAGAGTGAGGTGGTGAGGAGGCATTCCAGCAGGCTCCAAAGAATTAAGGAATTCTGCAGGGTACTGGACTGCTTGGTCCTAGTCGATTACTGTATCAACAGATTTGAATAAGGTCTCACTGCCTGGAAGCTGTCTGAGTAGAGTCATGTTGATTTCAGCCACTGTTTCATTCTTTGGTGCCAGAATTGCGCGTTCACGCAGCCGCTTGTGATCCTTGTAGTGGTGGATAATGTTTGGGTAGACCATGTTAGTGAGCTCAGTTGAGGACTTTACAACATTTCCCCATCCTTGAGGAATGATTATTTGTCCTGAATCAACAGGGAAAGTTCCATTCCCAATCTGTAGTAGAAGGTTTGCAAACCGTCCAGCATCCTGATTTCCTTGTACATGTACTCTTATGTTTGTGGATAAGGCGAGTGTCTTAACACTTCTCCAAAGGTATGATGCCTTGAGGCACGCATTCAGTTCATCAGCTGGAGTGCTTCTAGGAATGACAGGTAGGGTCTGGCGAAAGTCTCCAGCAATGACCATTGTAATGTCACCCATGAGCTGGTCATTTTCTCGTATGTCTTGCAAGGTCCTATCCAATGCTTTAAACGCTAACTTGTGAGACATAGTGCATTCATCCCAAACTATGAGGTTGCATTTTTCTAAAAGTTTTGCCTTTGCCGATCCGTTTTTGATGTTGCACACTGGATTCTCATTGTGAGCGAGGTTGAGAGGCAGTTTAAAAGTTGAGTGTGCAGTACGTCCTCCTTCTAGTAGTGTTGCAGCAATGCCTGAGGAATCCACAGCAAGAGCAATTTTCCCCTGATGACGTACATTGGCTAACAGAAGGTTGATCAGGAATGTTTTTCCTGTCCCGCCAGGTGCACCGAGAAAGATCATACCTCCCTGCTCCGCTTGTATCGCTTGCAAGATCTGTTCATAAGTATTTGCTTGATCAGGCGCCTGGTGAGGCTCATTTTCTTCAAGAAAATTCACCAGAACTTCAATTGAGTAGTCTGTCTCTCTGAGCAACTCCCTGTTTGCAACTCCTGGTTCTTCTCGGTTTGGGGAAGGCAATCCAAAATCAGTCAGGTTTTTTCCGCATAGCTCCATCACTTTGTCTTCCAGCATGATCAGAGCCCTGTTGAACATGTCATCCATGAATTCAGCCTCTTGACCAGGATGTTCTCTTCTTCCTTGATGAAGTAGATCCTCTGAAATACTTTCTTGGTGGTTTTTCCAGAGCTGGCTTGGGTTAAAAAGTCCACATGTAGCAATCGTGATGGCAAACAGGTTCCTCATTCTCATTGGCGACTGAGTAGCTACTGCCTCTTCTAATGTGTCATTCCAGTGACCATCATCTTACAGTAGGCCAAGGAGATTACACGCTTCCTGATAGGTTCTGCAGACTTGTCCATTCACTGTCTTAGTGCTGCATATGATGTTGGGCCACGGATGTGGTGCAAAAGTAGTCTCAAACAATAGCATTCAAAGTTGTTGGGGTGAACCGTGTAGACACGTCCCAAAGCATTGCCTGACTTTATCCCTGGATACCCTTCAACATCGGATCCTTGAGCTCTTCTCTAGAACTTTTTCATTGAAGCCTGCCATATGTACGTCAACATACAGGAGTATTTGAGCAAACTCATCTTCCTGTGAAAGCTTGAAGAATGCAGTGAGGGTCGTATCAGCAGGATTTGCCATTTGATTTTGGAGGGACTCTTCTGTGACATCGTTCGTGTATGGGAAAATTAAAAATTCTCCATTGGGCTTCATTGCTGCATATCATCACTACATATAACACCACCCATCATCACTAAATATAACAACATCCATCATCACTACATATAACATCATCCATCATCACTACATATAACACATATAACACCAGCCATCATCACTACATATAACACCATCCATCATCACTACATATAACATCATCCATCATCACAACATATAACACATATAACACCAGCCATCATCACTACATATAACACCATCCATCATCACTACATATAACATCATCCATCATCACTACATATAACACATATAACACCAGCCATCATTACTACATATAACACCATCCATCATCACTACATATAACATCATCCATCATCACTACATATAACACCATCCATCATCACTACATATAACACCATCCATCATCACTACATATAACACCATCCATCATCACTACATATAACACCATCCATCATCACACATATAACACCATCCATCATCACTACATATAACATCATCCATCATCACTACATATAACACCATCCATCATCACTACATATAACACCATCCATCATCACTACATATAACACCATCCATCATCACTACATATAACACCACATCATCACTACATATAACACCATCCATCATCACTACATATAACACCATCCATCATCACTACATATAACAACATCCATCATCACTACATATAACATCATCTATCATCACTACATATAACATCATCCATCATCACTACATATGACATCATCCATCATCACTACATATAACACTATCCATCATCACTACATATAACACCATCCATCATCACTACATATAACACCATCCATCATCACTACATATAACACCATCCATCATCACTACAGATCGGTAAAGTAGGTTCCGAGATTCTCGTGTGGACACACAAACACACATACTTCTTTGTTTTATATATATATATATATATATATATATATATTTTGATAATCACGGGAAACGGAAACAACGGAGTACCTTAGCTTTCGTCTTTATTCAAGACATCTTCAGAGGCAACTGAGGTACTCCGTTGTTTCCGTTTTCCCGTGTGATTTTATCAAGATATATATATATATATATATATATATATATATATATATATATATATATATATATATATATATATATATATACTGTATATATATTGTGCATGATTAATAATTATTAATAATTAATGTTATTTTTTATGGTAATGTAGCATGTACCTGTAGCATGTGAGATGAAATATAATACATGAGTAACCAAGACACAATTTGAATTTTGGGTTTTGTGTTTGCTTATTTCAATAAAGTTAAACAATAAGAATGTCTTTTAATAGCCAAGAACTCTATTGAAAACAAGGTCATTTATTCCCCAAATTTATGTAATGGCATGATTCATTACTTGCAGTAATTGTATGATAATTGTGCAAGAGAAAAAGATTTTGTGTTTTTTAATTTCTAAACTCATTTAAGATCTTGACACGCCCATATTATTAAACAACATCTTCTCTTAAAGAGGGTCGTCGTGTTTCAACCCGAGTTTTAAACTAAATGAGTCCCGAGGGACACCGCAGTACAGTACTTAACTGGGTGGTGTGGCGGTAAAATTAACTAATTCCAATAAAATTAATTTATAATATTGGAATTAGTTAATCTTACCGTCACACCACCCCGTTAAGTACTGCACTGCGGTGTCCCTCAGGACTCATTTAGTTTAAAGCTCGGGTTTTAAACACGACGACCCTCTTCAAGGGAAGATGTTGTTTAATAATATGGGCGAGGCAATGGAATCAGTGTAAATTATACAGTAGTGTCTTCATTCTCTCTTTATATGTATGCACACTGTAGATGCATACATAAATGAAGATTGATATGTCTAAAATAAATGGAAAACGTAAAAAACGTCACTCATGACGTCACACCAACTTCATGATGTCACGAATAGCTTTTGTACGCAGCCAATAAATGGCGCAATTATTGAGGTACCTGTCAACTGTACCGTACACACATTTCATATATATTTTAGCTGGAGCTTTCCTATATTGACTAGAGTATCTTTGCTAACACCTCGATCAGGCGTTAGCCTTGAGCAGCGACCAAGTGGTCCGAATAGCTGACACCCAATCAGGGAGTTTCTCCCACGTACACACTGTGTAAATATGCGGATCATGGCCGCTTATGGATATTTTGATTAATATTGAAGAGTTGTGGGCATAAAATACAACTTATTTGCAGATGATAGTAATCTCTATGCCAACAACTCAGACCTCCATTCCTTGATGAGAACTATGAACACTGAATTAACTAAAGTCGGGATCTGGGTAATACGTAATAAACTGACCTTAAACCTTGAGAAAACCCACTACACGATCTTTCACAGAATGAAAAAACTTACCTCCAGACTTGAACCCCCTGTACCTTGGTAATATAGTCCTCAAACGCGAACAAAATACTAAATTCCTCGGAGTTATTGTTCATGAGAAACTTAACTGGAGAAACCACATACAAGCCATTCACAGTAAAATCAATAAACAGTGAGGTACCATGTATCACACTCGACAGTCACTCACTCTCACAGCAATGAAAGAAATCTATCATGATCTTGTTTATCAACACCTGATACACTGTCACACACTATGGGGGGCCTCTGGCTTTTCAAAGACACAATCTCTGGTTACTGCACAAAAGAGAGTTGTACGGACAATGACCTACTTGAAAAAAACAGATCACACAAACGAAAAATTTGCTATATTGAAATTTTTAAAATTCGAGGATATTAACACTTACTGCTGTGCCCTCTTTGTTTACAAATCTATCAATCACTTGCTTGACAATAATTACTTCCAGTTCCGGAATAATCAGAGATACAACTTAAGGCACCCAGAGCTACTAAGACCACCCCCCATGCGCTCCTCTCAGTCCCAGACCTCCATAAAATATCATGGTGTGAAGGTGTGGAACAACTTACCCCCACACATCCTAGCAAAGACTACGCTCCCTTCCTTTAAATCATCTCTAAAAAAATATCTATTGTCAAAGTATTAATATTTCTTGTAACACTTACTATATTTACAGTACCTGCTTTTATTGTACCATCAAATCCGTTTTATCGGAAATTATCATGTAAATAAATAAGATATTACCATTGCAATAAACATAATTGCCAACTAGACATAATCCTGAAAGCTCTGTCCTCTTGTTCAACCTTATTACTGTACAATCCAGGTTGTACTGCTCCCCCACTATACTTATGTTTTTAAAGTCCACTCTAATTTATATGTATATGTGTATGTATATATATATATATATATATATATATATATATATATATATATATATATATATATATATATATATATATATATATATATATATGTGTGTGTGAGTGTGTGTGTGTGTGTATATATTTATATGTATATGCTGATAACCACAAGGAAAGAAGAAAACACGAAGTTCCCAAGCGCTTTCGTGTAATTCACATCTTCAGGGGTGAGTACAGACTATGGAGAAGTACAAAACAAGGTATATATATACAGAGGAGGGTGAGATCAAGTCCACAATGGTCAGGTATTAGGTAAATGACCCTACTAATCTTCAAAAAGCACCGCAGCAGTCGGTAGTCAGGTCAGAGGGTAAGCTGACCCAACCTTCTTAATTACGAAATTATCTGGTTTGTACATACCATTACTCAAATTCATGTTGACGGATTCAGTATGTTTAATGAGACTAGATTCTATAAGGTTCCTACTGTCAATTGAATTACAAGGTAATATTGAGGAGGCATTATCCCAGTCGATGCAATGCTTATTATCCCTCAAATGAACAAACAGAGCATTGGATTCCTGGCCTGTCCTAACACTATATTTATGTTGTTTAAGTGTAGTTACAAGATCTTTACCTGTCTGGCCTAAGTAAAACATATTACATTCCTTGCAAGGAACCTTATAAATGCAGCCACCTGTATTGTTGGGGGAGTTCTTGATTAACATTTATTTAACAGTGCATGAGTTTTTAAATGTCACATTGACGTTCCAGGTTTTTAGTTGTAAAGGAATTTGTGATAATTTTTTGTGAAATGGTAATACTAAGAGATTCTTATGGTCATGGGTGAGCTTGGGATCGGTTCTATAGAGAGATTTCTTAGTAATGTTAATGCATTTGTCTATGAAAGTCTAGGGTACTTAAGGTTCAAGCCAATATTATAGATATATTTATATTCCTCATCAATGAATTCCACCATCATTCTTCAAGTCCAGTTCCTGCACCACCAATCTACGCACTAGCATCAAGATCTCTTCATACTTTACTTCACCCATCGATTCGATTCTCCTTAGTCTGTACTCACCCCTGAAGATGTGAATTACACGAAAGCGCTTGGGAACTTCGTGTTTTCTTCTTTCCTTGTGGTTATCAGCATATACCTAGATCACGCGCACCTACAGTGATTTACTTGCATATGTATATGTATGTATAAATAAATAAATAAATAAAAAAAATAAAAAATAAAAATAATAAATAATAAAATAAATAAATATTGAAGTGATAACCGTGGTAACACTATGAGATGTTCTTATTAGCACCATGATATTGTACTATTCCAGATGATACTAAATGTTACACAATACTTCCTTGAGACAAATGTATAGTATATATCAGGTGCCTCAAAGAGAGCTCAGGTTCTCAACTGGCTCAGCCATGTTAATATTGTTATTATTATCCACTCTGTATCTGTATTTTTCTGGCTAAATAATAATTTTCAATCAATCAATCAATATATATATATATATATATATATATATATATATATATATATATATATATATATATATATATATATATATATATATATATATATATATATATATATTATTATTAAACCTACCATAAAAACTTACAAAATTTTCATTCTCTTCACTTGTATCCACGAATGGGAAATATAAATTTATGTATAGGAAGGAAAAAATATAATTTTATGAAATGCATTTGCTTGATTTGTTTATTTTTCGCCAGATAAATTTGTCAGTATTTTAATTAATTCAGTTAATCCCTTCATGGCGTCATATGGCCACAAACTCTTTTACTTCATTCATCCACAATTTTTTTCCTTGAACCTTGTTCATGCCCCGCCTCGCTTGGGCGTCGCTTTTCAATTAATTTGTTTTCCGGCAACGTGCCTACTGTAAATTTCAATCATACCCTCTGTTGCACCAAATGCATCCCATTATACATAGGTCGAACTTCATATGGTTGACGGATTTTGCCAAGCATAATAATCTTTGCATACAAAAAAAATTTTAATCGAAATGTGAAATCCCGATTTTTTTTATTGGTGTTATAGGCTAATCAAGGTACTGTACATAACATAAAATGAAAGACAGCACCACTCTGATACAGCACTGTAGTGATCGAGAAAAAATCTTGAGTTTTTGTTGAAGTTTTCTTATTGTATGAAATGCTGCATTGTCATACAAGATAGTGTAGATTTTTGTTTTATTGAAATTGGAGTCACAGATACTGAATATAAAATAAATATTAATTACTCACCAGCGACTCGTTCGGGGTACTGATTGGCTAGATATAGATACCGTACGTCACTTTGCTCTGCCAAGGCTATGTCCTATGTGAGAGCGTCCTGCGGCATCGAGCAATCAGGGCGTAGGCGCGCGACCTACTTTCTAAAGCGACCTACGTCGTTTGTTGGTACTTTTAGAAAATAATGCATTTCAGAGGAGGATGGAAGTAGGCGAATCTCACCATCTCTGCAAGGAACTTCGCCAAGATCCCAAAAGTTTCACGAATACACCAAAATGTGTTCTGATTGGGGACGAGGCCTACCCACGCTGTGTATATTTGTTGGAACCCTATCCTAGGAATGCTCTGAACAAAGAAAAAAAATGATTACAGATTCTCACCTGCCAGGCGTCTTGTAGAGTGTGTATTTGGAATTTATACAAGTAAATGGAGAATTTTAAATGAAGTTGTTGAAACAAAGGTAGATACTGCTGTTGACATTGTAAAGTGTGCTACACTTTTCCATAAAATCATCATTGACACTACCATCACAGAGGGTCTGGGCGCAAAGTCATATGCAGTTCAAGAATGTAAAGTTGAGAATAACACAGCACCCTCTAGGTCTAAAATAAACAATGCTTCACATTCTTCTGCAAAGAATGTGAGAGAAACATTTTGCAGCTAATTTAATAGTCAAAAAGGATCTATTTCTTTGCAAGATCAAGCTGTTAACAGTGGAAAATGAATGTATTACCTTTAGTTGTGGTGAAGAATGCAAGGATTCGCGCGACTAAGGAAGCGACAATCAAAATATTTGTTTGCTGCTTCCAGGTCGCGCGTCTAGTTCTCGATTCCTGGTTGCTCGCGAACGCTTCATGCGTCTATGTGGGACACGTCAAAGAAAACACATGTTTATCCAATACAGTGTATTGGATAAACATGTGTATTGAATACACCAATGTAGTGTGCGATTACTCGTGTGATCGCTCGATGTCAAAAGGACGCTTGCACATGGAACATAGCTGAAGTGTCAGCCATAACATTAAATTAAATATATCCAATTACATGATTGTAATATTTTAAGATAAAGATGCAATAACAGTGGATTAAACAATGTTTTCGATACCTTAGTGAGCAAAATTTTCTAGATTTTTTATTTTTTTATTTTTTTACGGTGATTAGCTCACCCGGGAACAGGTCACTCACCCACATCGGGACCTGGGGGCGAAAATATACAACTACTACTACTACTACTACTACTACTACTTCAACAATATTTTTTTTTTAATACGTGGCCTCCATCCTCCCCCTATAGCCACACCTTCGCCGCCATTTTATTACCTTAAAATTAAATATCCTAATACATAAGTAGCTATCCTAGCTGTGTTGAGTTAGTTGAGCCGCAGATCTATGCGGCATTCAGTGACTGTTGCCTCATAGTCAATATCTGCAACTGTTGTCGGCTTTGGGGTCAATGCTCTCGTTCCCCTGAGGCAGAGCAAAGCCGACCTAAGGAGAGAGAAGGACAGTCGACATCTCATCCAGGCTGTAACATAACTTTTGGGCTGCTGCTTCTGTTCGGATAGCACCTCCCCGAGTCTGGCGTAGAAGCATCTTGCACTTGGTCCCATCCCACCAGAGGTTGTGAACACTAGAGGAGTGAAGCTGCCTTGATTAACGTTCTGAATTCTCTCCCCATATGCCCTTATCTTGTCGTTCTCGTTCCTCCTGTGTGCAGCATCGAGAGCTAAGTTACAGTGACATGCGGCCATGGGATAAAAAATCCTGATGTCGAAGAAGGCTCGCTGTCCCAGCGTCCAGAATCCTCGAGCACTGACGTCACCACGGGCTTCGTTGGATGTGTTTGAAGTCCTATGTTGGAAATTCTTACCGTCCAATGGAAGGAGGGTCGGTTCTACACTGAAATCAAGGGAGATTTCCTTCAACATATTTGCTGTGAGATCCCTTACTTCGTCATGCCTCATGCATATGAAGCCCCCTTTTTTGCACACCATGGCGTGATCGACGTCATAGGAAGAGCCACACATGCATTGGAAGGGCAAACCATCTACTGGCCTACCGTACCTTAGAGCATTGGCATCTGTAAATTCTTGTTTATTGAGACTGAAACCATTTGCCCTTATCGGTAACGTAGTTAACCAGCTCGAGGCGCCCACCTCCTGCGCTATAGCTACTTTTTTTTTCAAATTCACTGGTACTTGCAGCAACATTTGCTGCAACTTATCACTTTGGCCGTGCTGTCGTTCTGTCGTAATGGACCTTCGAATCTTGTTTACTTCACTGGTATCCACCTCCCTTGTTGCGTTCTGAACTATTATGTGGTCCATGATGGCTGCCGTGAGCTTAACTGAGTTTTGATGTTTGGTGGTAGCAATCTCCTCTGGATTTGTAAATCCCATTCCTCCCAATCTCGGTGGTAGTGCAAGGAGTGATCTTTCTGCTGGGGTTAAATGAGGGTGTTTCACTACTACTACTACTACTACTACTACTACTTTTTTTTTTTTTTTTTTAATGGCCTCCAGCCTCCCCTAATAGCCACACCTTCGCCACCATTTATTTACCTTAATATTAAATATCCTAATACATAAGAAGCTATCCTATCTGTGTTAAATTAGTTGAGCCGCAGATCTATGCGGCATTCAGTGACTGTAGCCTCATAGTCAATATATGCAGCAGTTGTCGGAGTAGGGGCAGAAGCTCTCGTTCCCCTAAGGCAAAGCAAAGCCGACCGAAGGAGAGAGAAAGACAATCGACATCTCATCCAGGCTGTAACATAACTTCTGGGTTGCTGCTTCTGTTCGGAGATCAACTCCGCGAGTCTGGCGTAGAAACATCTTGCACTTGGGCCCATCCCACCAGAGGTTGTGAACACTAGAAGAGTGAAGCTGCCTTGATCAACGTTTTGAATTCTCTCCCCATATGCCCTTCTCTTGTCGTTCTCGTTCCTCCTATGTGCAGCATCGAGAGCTAGGTTACGGTGACATGCGGCCATGGGATCAAAAATCCTGATGTCGAAGAAAGCTCGCTGTCCCCACATCCAGAATCCTCGAGCACTGACGTCCACGCGGGCTTCGTTAGATGTGTTTGAAGTCCTGTGTTGGAAGATCTCGCCATCCAATGGAAGGAGGGTCGGTTCTACCATGACGTCCCTGCAGATTTCCTTCAACATTTGCTGTATCCCTTACCTGTCATGCCTCATGCATATGAAGCCCCTTTCTTGCACACCATGGCGTGATCGCCATCATAGGAAGAGCCACACACGCATTGGGAGGGCAAACCTTCTACTGGCCGACCCTACTTTAGAGCAATGGCATCTGTAAATTCTTGTTTATTAAGACTGAAACCATTTGCCCTTATCGGTAATGTAGTTAACCAGTTCGAGGCGCCCACCTCCTGCGCTATAGCTACTTTTTTTTCAAATTTTCTGGTACCTGCAGCAACAGTTACTGCAACTTATCATTTTGGCAGTGCTGTCGATCTGTCGTAATGGACCTACGAATCTTATTTACTTCACTGGTATCCACTTCCCCTGTTGCATTCTGGGCTATTATGTGGTCCGTGAGGGCTGCCGTGAGCTTAAGTGAATTTTGATGTTCAGTGGCAGCAATCTCCTCTGGATTTGTTAGTCCCATCCCTCCCAGTCTTGGTGGAAGTGCAAGAAGTGCTCTTTCTGCTGGGGTTAAGTCAGGGTGTTTCACTAATTTGGGAATGAACTTGACACTGATAGCTTCTTCCAGAGGGTGGAGGAGGGGTCCGATATCAGGGATAGTACGCATCAGGTAGTTCCAACGATGCTTGACTCCATGGGTGAATGGAGCAAAGGCCGCATGTGGCTCTGTGTTAGCAATCTCAGACAGAGCTTGGATTTCACTAACCCACTCATTCACCTTTCCCGCTACGTACTCGGTCTTGAAGTCCGTAGTGCCAATTACTGCGCCTAGATGTCTTTGGCCGTCCTTAGTTATTTTGACCTCACTTCCGCCAAAAACCTCCAATGCCCGTTCATAATGTTCTGGCTTCACGATGAGGAAGGACTTGCTGGCGTTTGGGTGGTACCCTATTTGTGGACCTCGCGATGTTACCAAGTCCCACCACTTTTTGATGCACTCCACTTTTCCTGCTCCTGTAAGGTCATCAGCATATGCCACTTGTTTGACCCCAGTTGTTTCAAATTTTATTTCTTGTTGGAGCACTGATAGGCCAATTGCATACATTGCCATTGCAACGGGGTCCCCCTGTGTTGTTCCCTCGGTCGACTGTAGGATGGTATCACCTCGTAGAGCCTTGTTATTTACTATGTAGAGGTCTGAAGGATTCCTATACGAATTTTCAACATACATCGCAAAGCTTGGACACTTGATCTTGATGTTGTGCAGTGCAGCCTTCCGGTTAAGTATGTTGAATGCTTTTGAAGCATCCACCAGGAGAACGGCCTCACAATCACGCTGCTCAAATATCAATCTCATGGCGTGAATGGCCGCCTCCCCACCAGCCTGGTGGCCAGCACACACGTGTAGGTTCCCTGCTGCTGCCCTGACATCATCCTTTACCACCTCCATTATGCACTTTCCGATGATCCGCCTCAGCACTTCCCCCACCCCTATAGGTCTACATCCTGGTTTCTTTTCCAGAGGAATAAGGCGGCAGGCCGTCAGGGCCTGGAGGTGATGGTAGCAAGAGGATGCAAGCTTTCTTGCAAGGGCGGCAATGGCAGTGCAGAGATCGCTTGCTACAGGGCCAAACTTGTTTGTGCTGAGGATGACTCTCCAACCGTTTGCATCTAGACCTGAAGGGCCGGCTCCTCCTCGAGTCTTCAGTGCCTTTTTCCACACCATCTCTCCTGTTATTTTCTCGAACAGGACAGCATTTGGTGGGATATAGTCACCCTGGAACCTGATGCCTTCATCTTCGCTTGCAGGGGGATGTTTCTCTTTCAATAGTTTTAATGTCTCTCTGTTTATTGGCATCACCCCACCGGAGGATTCCTCTGTGAGAGACCTTACCGCATGAGACACTTTTCCCACACGCATTTTGTTTCCAAATTTTCTTGCCACGTCATCGGTGTTTTGCTTTCCGTCACCCGTAATTTTTAGTCTCTCCTGCAGTGTTCTTGCTTCACATAGGAGATCATCTAGGGCCCCAGTCTGCCACATTGTCAATCTTCTCTTTATTGCTGCCACATTTTCTTTGTGCTTAGCCTTTGTGTGTGTCCTCTGACAAAATAGATGTGGTATTATTGCCAGTATTTGAAGAGCTAGGGGGGCGAGGAAGCGGTCCTGAGTGTAATCAGTCATGAAGCGAGTCATCTCCCGAATCATTTCTTTGGTGGCCGCACACTTGGGTGGTTCAAATAAGTTAGCGGGCGACCACTTGACAATTTCTGAGTAGGTTTCTTTGACCCATATGTCTGCATTTTCCATCGACATGCCATTCCACTGCGGTGGCTGTCTCTCATTCTCCTCGTGGACACCTGCTACTAAGGGAGCAGCATTTGTTAGTACTACATTTTCGGGTTGAGTAGACTCACTGCTATCATTTCGGATATCATCGGGTAGTTGGGTCCCGGCGATATCCACTGTGGCCACCTGTGTCGGCTCCCTGCGACGTGGGTTCCGACACTGGTCTAGCTTCCTGCAATCCACACATGGTCGGTTGTTTCTCGCACAAACACAATTGTGCAGTTTTGGTTCGGGCTAGCACAGACGCAGCAAAGAATGTTACCAGGCATAGTGAACAGCACCTTGGGCGACGGTTACGTCCGCCTCCGAACATCTGATTTAGTCCCAGGCACAAGATTATACTGGTTCTTATGAGGGAAGGGCGGAGAGGTGACAGGCTAGACTGCTGTGTCCAGGTAGTAGGGGCAATACGTGCGCGCGTGGGTGAGTAGGCTACCCCCCCTAATAGCGACCATCCATACATCAGAATGATACTCTATGGACAAGAGTTTGTCACACCAGGCGCTTGTTTATATATCCTTGGCACAAATAACCACTATTTATATGGTCTCACTGGTGTAATATCAGTTATGTATACTCACTACTACTACTACTACTACTACTACTACTACTACTACTAATAATAATAATCATAATAATAATAAAGAACCATAAAGAAATACATCAATGAAAAAAAAAGATGAAAAGTGAGAAACAATATGTGTATGTTGTATTGTCAAAGTAAGAGAAACAATTGAGACCCTGCAATTGTGTGTAAATGAGGCAGAAAGTCAGATCAGCAACCTGGGACTTAGTCACAATTTTCGTGATGCCATATGGCAGCAGGGTCTACCATTAGACAACACATTTTGCTTCCAATATCTTCCCAGATGGTAGTACCTCCCTGTTTGGTAGCTGCCTACTACCTACTACCTATGAATAGCCGTAATACGTATTGTATTGTTATGCCGAGGCATAATTGCATATTTTGATTTTGTAAACTAGGTGTTTTGATTGTTTTCTGTCCCATGCAACAGTTATTTTGGCAAGTTTACTGAAATTTTCGTGTATACATTAATGTATTAATTAATGTAAGGATATTCTAGAATGTACTGCATCATTTTTGTTACGATTTACTTATTATTGTAAGCCTCTATCAGAGTTGAACGTTCAAAAATCTCCTTGGCGTCTCTGGGTGGTGCTAAGATGTTCGAGAGGCGTCTGATAAGGTATATAATGCAGCAGCGAGCAGGTTAGGAGTCAAACGATCGCTTCTTCTCAGAGTGTAATGAATAAGCCTAGCAGAACAATTGAAGATAATTGTTGTACAAGTATTGTGGAATTGTTGTGAACAATATAAAGTGTACTGGCTATAGTATATATTCGAAGTGAGAAGTCCAGCTCTCAAGCCATTACCCCTTTTAACAGTGCTGTGAAGAATCAGTTCTTATTAAAGAAGACCACAGTGCACAAGTGTGTTTCTGTGACCTGGTGGAAATCTACCTGCCTGCTGTATGTCTGCTGTTATGCATAGTAATGCATTGCGTTATGAATAGCGAAATATATGATTTATGTATTTAACAAGCATTTCCATACACTAGTTTGAGAAGTGCTTGTTGTCCTTCCCTTCCGTGTGGTGGTGGCGTTGGTGTCATGGTATATTGTATGTAAAATATTTTATATAATTATTTGTGAGCAAAGCTGGTACTTGATATCTGAAATTGTGTATGTTTGTTTATTATTTTTGCAGCTTAATGTAGTAGTTGTTTTATATTAGTGCTGTTTAGGCTTGGAGTTCACCGGTGCACGGGTGTGTTTTAGATAGTCACGGCTGAGCATTGGTGCTGACAGGACGTCTGGTTCAGTCAGTGGTGGACACCTTCTCTTATATGGTTTAGTTAAGTATTATATAATCAGTGCTGCTCTATTATTATGTATTGTGTGTATAGTGTAATCAATTATTGTGTTATAATGTGGTTTATGGTTTATATATTGTGTACATATTAATTGTTTATTAAGGATGGAAAACCAAGTGCAGTTTAACTTGGTAGGGAGTCATTACCTACGATGGTTTGTCCTATGCTAAATATTTCCAGTCAAATTATCACGTATATTATTTATTCTCTTGAATTATTTTTTTTCCATCCATTATTTAACCTGCACATTCATTATTGTAAACTTTTGTTATTAAATTTTATTTAAATATTTCGTGTCATGTATAATTCCAAACCTTCACTCCTGAACTGGTGTGATAAAGTAAGAGGGCTGTGGTTGAACCCATGACGCACGATTTCGTCCTTATTTGTGTTTGTAACTTTTGCATTTAGCATTGTTTGTCGTGTATTGAAATAACATTAATTTTAAGTGAAAAATATTAAGGGTTAAGTTGTGCTGAGTTGCCAATTTGTTTTTTGTTGTGCCATATGTGTCCTCATTAATATATTCAACTTTAACTTAACCTAAGTTGCTAAGTTATGGCATAACACTGTACACTGATACCGATCGTCGGGGAATTACCGGAGACTGGCGAGATCGCCAGTGGTAATTCGACATCACTTGAGATATCGACTACTTCTATACATACGACCATAGCCGCTGGTAACCAGTGGTGGAAGCTGGGTAAGCTGTGGAAGCTGTGGAAGCTGGGTAAGCTGTGGAAGCTGGGTAAGCGGAGGAAGGTCGTAACTGTATGTTTCATACCTCAAATTGAATTTGAGAACAACGCTTCTGAAAGGCTCTACTGTATATGGGTCAGAAGCGTGGACACTTTCAGCAGACACCAAAAAGAGGCTGGAGGCCTTTGAAATGTGTTAAAGGCAGAATGCTAAAAATATGCTACACTGACAGGAAAACAAATGAAGAAGTACTAATATTAGCAAAATATTCAATAGAAATGTACAGAAAAAGTAAAAATTAGATTCTTTAGTCTTATATATAGGGATGAGGGAATAATAACTGAAATATTATTGGGCAAAGTTGATGGTGGGGGGGGGCAGGGGAAGACAGTCACTGGGATGGATGAATGAAATTAAAAACTGGGTTCCCAGAAAGAGACAAAGTATTGGAGGATTGCTAAAAAACAAAAACAAAAAACAAAAAACATTTTGAGTAAAGGACTATGGTCGCCACCCTCAGATATGAGGACGATACTCTGATTCATTAACCTTAAACCTAATTATGGTGAACCACAATATGAAGAGGCACTAGTATACTGCTAATGTCAAAGTCTATCCTGAATAATCGAGATTATTCTCTGTGTTTATTATATAGTTGGACAAGGCCTGTTTATTGCCTACGTTGTTGCCCTTACAAGACAACCTACTCGTGAAAAAACCAGCAACAATATAATACGGAAAGGAATGACTGGGGTAACTAAACTTAAACATTGTATGTGACTCAGAATTTGACATAATGTGGTGAAATATGTGACTATGAAAGATTCGGTGATGATATACAGATGTGCACCACTTTCGCAAGGGTCTACATGCTATCTTTTTTTTTATTATTTCATCGCTGGAACAAAGCCTATTCTCTTGTTTGAGGCCGTAAATTATTTTCCTAAACCACGTAAATTAAAAGTTACAACTTCTAAATAGTTTAATTGTTCCTTCCTCAGCATTCTCTCTGGAACTTAGCTCCATGGCATGCTGGACTTGGAATGTGTGAACTGACTCTAGGAACTCTTGGAATGGGAATCGTCCAATTAACATGGCCTGTTGAGTGATGTTTAGGCCTAGCAACTGACACCGTAGGCTCGACTGAGAGCTTCAGAATCTCCAGCCGAGGCCGTGATACCCCGTCTGTACTGCTGTGTGTCTGGTAAGATTCATATTATGCGCTAAAGTCTAAACAGAAATATGTTCAGTGCCCTTAAAAAAGAGAGGCAGAGAGAATAATTCATTCATAGACAAAACTAGAGAGAACGAAAAGGGAACAAGTGAGACGAACAGAAAGATATTCAGTGACAAAGATTAATAACAGATTTACTGACAGAAAGAAATGAAGAACGATAGAAAAAAAGAGAGAGACAGGCGGAATTAAAAAGGGAAAATGAGAGAGACAGACAGGTGGACAAAGGGAGAAAGAGAGACAAAAAACCTGATACAGACAGAAACAGACAGAGTCAGACAGACAGACAGACAGACAGACAGACAAACAGACAAGATACAAGAAGAATAAGAGAAACGGAAGACAGAAAGTTAGAGACAGACAAAGACAGACATAAAGACAGAGAAGGCGAAAGAAAGACGCAAACAGAGATAAAGAAACAGAAAGGCACACAGACACAAAAAGAGAGAGACCGACAGACACAAACAAACCGACACTCAGACAAAAAAATAGACAGACGTGTAAACAGACAGACAAAGAGGCAGACATATAAACAGACAGGCAGACCCTCTACCGTAGTCTCAGGCTGGGGAATGGTCAAAGGGACATCCAGACGCAGCTGTTGCATACGTGTTCAGTTGTGTCTTGAAGATGGTCCACCCTGCATCCTTGCCACCCCTGGTCTTGATACCTCTCTCTCTCTCTCTCTCTCTCTCTCTCTCTCTCTCTCTCTCTCTCTCTCTCTGTCCGTGGTTATGTCCATCCATTCCTCACTTTTGCAAACACCCCCCACCCTCTCGTTTTCTCCCTCCCTCTCGCCCCCCCTCTCTCCCTTTCCTCCACTCCGCCCTCCCTCTATCCTTTTCCTCCACTCTGGCCCTCCCTCCTTCTCTTCCTTCCCTCTACAACACTCCTCTGCCTCCTTCCCTCACTCTCTATCTTCCCCACTTCTCCTACCTCCATTCCCCTCCCTCCCTTTCCCTCCCTCTCTGTCTCTATCTCCCCTCCACTCCACACCCTCCCTCTTTATCCCCTCCACGTGCCATACAGAATACGTAAAACAGTAATATTCCTGATCGGTTCTCTTGAGTGGTATCTGGCAGGCACTTGGTGTTATTGGCATTCTGTAACGTCCTACACTTTGAATGGCTCAGAGCCGCAGAATGTATATCTGTAAATACACCCTACAATAAGTATATGGAATTCCCAAACGACGTGACTTCCACCGAAATTTTCAACATAATGTACAAACCAGAGAGCACTGCAAATCAAGAACCATCGACTCAAGAACAGACTATCTCAGACATACACCCCGAGCCAGCAAGCGAGGAGGAAACGATGGATGACGAAAACGAAGATGAAACCACCACAATAACAGAACAAGCCGCCAGATTCAGCACCCCAAAAAGAATCAAGCAGAAACTATGGCACCACCACCACCTTCACCCAGAAAGACCACGGAGAACGAAGACCTAGGGTATGTAACTGGTCTACGATTTTTCTTCACTACAGCTCCCCCCAAAGTCTCAACAGAAAGACTGTTGGCAGAAATAAGGCAAGGCAAGATAAAATACACATACTCAGACAAAAACCTAGATGACACACATATTGAAACACTAATTAAGAAAGGAAGAATCATCACAAGACACAACAGAATAGAGAGAGTTGATCAGTCAACATATAAAAAGATCCGCCTGGGTCTGCTGACGGACAGGAGGGGGTCATGGGAACACCGATCAGCAAAAATGGTGCAAACCGGCTCTAGGCACCAGCCTTCATAATAAACAAGCTTAAAATAATCCAACACAATGTTTTAGCATGGATCCCACAGAGAGCAAGCGAACTATATAACACATACCGTAACATAGAGCCAGATATTATCCTCATAAATTCGCATGGTCAGAAAAACTCAGAAAAAATAAAAATATTTAACTACACAGTCTACCAAAGAAACAAACAATCAAGACACACAACATGATGGAATTGCCATAGCCATCAAATTAAACATACAACACAAGATACACGACTCATTTCAAGAAAACTTTCTGGCGATCGAAATTAACTGCCCAACAGGACCTATTATAATCGGCACCTGTTACCTCCCTCCGAGAAGACCCATATTCTCACTAGCAGACATGCTCAAACTGATGAGAAGATATATACCAGCATATTTACTGGGTGACCTAAATGCACGACACCGCGTCTTGGGGCACCAGGATACAACGCCGTAGGGCAGATTTTAAACACATTATTGAGTCACGGCAACGCAATAAACCTTGGCCCGGAATTCCCCACATACATCAGAGCAGGTCAAATCGGACATCCAGACATAGTACTAACAAACCAGCATCACCATCTTAACCTGCAAATGGAACCCGGCCCAATAACCACCAGTGACCATCTCCCTATCGTAGCCACACTCTCCACGTCGCCAATACAGATCCCTGCCAGGATGAGATACAGCTACAGCCGGTCCAACTGGGAGGAATTCCAAAAGAGTTAAACAGTCACCAAATCATTCAACTAAACAACAAACACATTTCCCAAATAGACAAAACATTAGAGATATGGTACGAAAACGTGAGCCAAGCAATAGAACACCACATACCCACGACCACTCGACCACTCACCGTACATTACCACACCCTCAATACTCACACCAGTCAAGAATTCAACAGACACAATTCAGTAATTTATTAAAATTAATCATAGAACAAGGATGGACGCCAGAATACAGAAGATTACGGAAAATTAAACACTCAATGGGAATCTCCAGCAACGAATTAAACTACATTCTAAACAGCAACCAAATCAAATTAACCGAATACAAAGAACAAGAACCTGAATTCAGGAAATATTGGAGAAAAATATTTATATAAAGCCAGGAAGACAACCTGAACTTCTGTATGAACACCGAGCGACAAGTAACCAATCACATGACACACACAACCCACATCTGGCAACCGAGTCCCAACAGAGACATAAACACACTTGACGATTTTTCCACACTGATCAAACCAATCACCGCAGAGGAAATACACAAAACAATAAACAGTTTCAAGAACAAGGCCCCGGGCATCAGTAAAATAAACAAACCCATACTCCAGCATCTACCTAACAACATGATACTCCAACTCTGAAATATTTTTAACGCATCACTCGCCTCTGGTTACTTCCCAAGGAAATTTAAAACAGCAAGCATCAGACTTATACCAAATTACAGACAAATTTTTCTTCTAGAAACACCGGGAAAAGTCCTGGAAAAATCATTAGCCACCGAATGAGAACACACCTCGAACTTGAAGATAAATACAACCCCAGGCAGCACGGATTTAGAAAACACAGAGGAACCCATATAGCCTTAGCCCTAATTTACAAAAAAACATAGCAAACGCACTGCACAACAGAGATCAATGTAACGTAGTATTAAGGGACGTAGCAAAAGCATTCGACAAGGTCTGGCACTTGGGGCTCAAATACAAAATTAACACCCAAGAACATCCCAACAACTTTACTTCTTTTCTTTGTAACTTCCTTGACAACAGAGAGGCTAAAATTATCATTGGTAACCACATAGGCCCAAGCATCAAGTTATACAGCAGAGTACCACAGGGAAGTAACCTCTCGCCAACACTCTACACAATATACACGGCGGACAGGCCACTTCCTACACACGGAGAATACATATCTTATGCTGATGACGTCACCCAAGTCATCCGACATCCAGGCAAGGGCAAACAGACGATAGCATGAAAAACAGCCCACGCCATCGAGCAAATTAACGAAAATGAAAAAAAGTGGAACATATAAGCCAATACACATACACTAAAGATCATACACATTGCCAAAATAAACCCAGCACCAATCACAGTCAACAACGTACCAATACAATACTCCAACGAAGGCAAAATTCTGGGACTCACAATAACAAGAAAAGGCATAGCAAAACACATAACACAACACAAAACGCTTGCCCAATCACAACTCACAAAACTACGAAGATTGAGCAAAATAGACACCAAAATTCAACTACACATATTCAAAGCACTTGTCCGCCCCCGCCTGGAGTATCCACCAATACCACTCAGCACGATCAGCAAAACCAACCAACTTAAACTTCAATTAGTACAATACAAAGCTATCCGTAGAGCATCAAAGCAACCCCCCCCATACACCACCAAAATACAAGAACTTCACGAATTATAAATATCAAACCACTGAACACACGTACACACAGCCAGGCCCAGAGAATCTGGAGCAAACTTGAAGAGTTGGAGGACCCAATATTCTCCTAGTTAAAAGAAGAAGTAACTACTAGAACACATAGCTGGTGGCTCAAGAGCCTCCATGCTAACATAGAAGAACAAAACCCACTTTACACATATATGTGAACAAATAACACCACCCTCTAACAAACATAAACTAACACCCATTACATTAATGAATGCCTAGCTAGCTTAACTTCTCCACCCCCACCTCCCACTGCCTCTCTTAAGCGGGCAGGCGTCTGCTGTGTGTGGCCACCACCCCAACCAATCAACTCTTCTCAGCTAGGTGGACAGCCCACCTGCTATCACCCCCTACTACTTTACTTCCCGCTTCTATGCTTTCCTTCTCTCTCTCCTCTCCTATCCCAGGGCAAAGTCATTTGCCACTTTACTTCATTATCATCATCATCATCGTGAGGGCAAGGCAACACCAAGCTCTTAAGCAGAGAAGACCTCCTCTAAAGAAGCTCCTCCACAGCACCTGGCTGCTCTGTACATATAATATATATATATATATATATATATATATATATATATATATATATATATATATATATATATATATATATATATATATATATATACACTTCATTTTTAGTCCATATAACATGCGGACTTTAAACATATAATCAACGACCTCACCAGCCAGGACTCGAACCCTCGACCTACTGCGTGGGACCAGGGAACGTTACTGACCATGCTACAAGAGCACTAAAAGCAGTTCTAGACTATGTTATATTTCACACAAGGCCTGTTCATCGAGATGATGGCGCCGTGGACCTCCCATTGGGAACTGCCCGTACTGCTTATGTGGATGTCAGTAGCATTTTACCAAATCCAGCTGGTATGAAACACAAGGTACCATGTATACTTCATTTTTAGTCCATACAACACGCGGACTTTGAACATATAATCAACAGTAAAATGCTACTGACATCCACATAAGCAGTACGGGCAGTTCCCAATGGGAGGTCCACGGCGCCATCAGCTCGATGAACAGTCTTTGTGTGAAATATAACATAGTCTAGAACTGCTTTTTGTGCTCTTGTGGCATGGTCAGTAACGTTCCCTTTTCCCACGCAGTAGGTCGAGGGTTCGAGTCCTGGCTGGTGAGGTCGTTGATTATAAATATTATATATACATATACATATATATATATATATATATATAGAAAACGCCATTGTGAGTTTCCTTTCTCACCTCCATCCTTAGTGCGAGATCTACTACATGTACGTATGTATTTGAGCCTAACAAAGAGAAAATAGACAAACACAAAGATAAATTAGACAACTGGCCACATTCAGTAAAGGGAGAGAGAATTTTACTCGAGGGTTAACTCCATCTACAATGTGCGAGCATATACAAGTTAGGCATTGTTGTATTTACAGAATGATTATAAACATGCCAGTGATGATATTTGTGAGTGAAGAAAAGAGGAATAAGAAGGATAAATAGAAGAATAGAAATTTATAACTATCAATATAAAGAGAATAATATGAAAGGTTACGATCACTGCAAGAAAAAGAAGAATATGAAGATAATAATAATAAAACTCACTATAATATTAACTTTAGTTTTCCCTGCAAGTATGCAAGTAGATGCAGAAATTTAAAAACTGAAAAAAGAAAAGAAAAAAAAGGCCTTCGATGGCAGTGTGCCGCGCCTGCATCAGTCATGGGAAAAGCTGATCGTTGAAGCACTAAGATCTCTTTTTATCTCTGCCAAAATCACCTCTATGTCGTCCGTTGTTACGTGAAATCCATTATCGGAAATCCGTATCTATAATGGAATGATTTATCCGCTGGAGAGACAGTCGCTTCAGTCACTGGGGAGAAGGGGGGGGGGGGCAAGTTGAAGCGTAATGGAAACTGACCGCTGCTATTGACTGCAGACATGGCAGGAAGGTCGACTTTTACACTAATGATTTAAGCCCGGTTTAATATAGTAATGTCATTAATGTTTAATAGTATTTTGCGACTAAAACGGAAGTCTTTATGTATTTGTTCTACGGTAATTCATATAATATGTATTAGTGATTATATATTAGGGGCAGATGCATGTATTTTGTATAATATTTCTTTTACTTTATGAATTTCTTTTGAACTTTTTATAGTGATCATCACTTTTTTTTGTGTATTCTGTTTACATTTTTTATAAATTCTTTTTAACAACTGTCTCGCAAACATATAATTTCTTAAAATAATTTCGTCACTATTATTGGGTCAATATCTCGGTCACAGATACATCTTGATGACCCCACTGCTGAAGCTCAAAGTTCGAAGGTCATTAAAAGAGACTAACCTGAAAAGTAAGAACATGTTGACCACCACACCACTGATCTAAACTCTCCCTCCATCTACCCCTTACTCCCTCGGTTCAGCCATTCTTCTTTTCCTCCTCTCCCTCCCTTTTTCTTTTTTCCTTCTCCTTTCCTTCCTCGCCGTAGTGGCCCGGGGCGGAGGGAAATAATAAAGTAGGTTCGCTTTGCGGGGGTCAGGTTAAGGAAAACATCCAGACTGGGGTCTCCCTCCTCTGTGTTGGAACCACCTCTCTTGCTGGCGGCACTCTATAAAACTCATATATATATATATATATATATATATATATATATATATATATATATATATATATATATATATATATATATATATATATATATATAACTGAAGTGTATTTTTCTCTTACTATATTATTTTTTATAAGTACTGGAAACTAGATTTTTCTTTGAATAATGTAATGATTTTTTTTTGGCGGGGGGGGTATCTGATGTAAGATATAATAGCAAGAAATCTTTTTTCTTATGGCAATACATACAAAAATTGTCTTACGCTGAAAATGTTTCTCTACAGAGTTAGAAAAGTCATGACGAAGTTGGTGGGATATTATGGGATAACGTGAGTCCCCGCCCACCAACACTTACCTACCATCACCACTACGTACCCCTCCACTATTACCTACCGCCATCACAACTATCATCCTATTATCACCACCTTACCACCATCACCAACAGCACCAGCTCCTCCTGTCTCACCACTGCCTACCATCACTCGTTGCGTGGCTCTAACTCTTCAGCGAAGACAAATAGTCGAAGGTTTTTACAAATGGTGATATAATCTCCCAAATGGCGATTAATGATGATGTGTGTTACCAGGAAGTAGATTTAATTTACAGGTATTTTAACTTCAGTCACGATTGTACCCTAAAAATAAATTGCACAGTATTGTTCTTCTTTTACCCTGGTAGGTAATAGGATATGAATTTACATGAGAGTAGATAAAAAGGGACATTTTTTTTACCTTGGTAGATGAAAAGTCACGTTTCTACCTGAAATAGATTAAAAGTTTTTTTACCTTGGTATATGATAGGTTACGAATCTACCCAAATATAAATTACAAAGAAAGTAGTGTTTTTTGCATTCTTGGGAGGTACCTACAACGAGTTTACCCTAAAGATAGACTACACCGTGTAATTTTGACAGGTAGTTAATAGGTCACAAATTATCCAGAAAGTATATAAAAAATGGAGTATTTTACCTTCCTGGCATGTACTAGACTAAACTCCTTCTGCAGTGTCAATAACATCCTTACAGACTCCCAGTTTGGATTTAGAGCAAGAAGGTCAACTGAGAGTGCCCTGCTGTCCTTTACTAATGATATCTTGAACTTCTTTGATGATAGTCAGTTCAATCTCGGAGTATTCTTGGACCTCTCAAAGGCCTTTGATACTGTCGACCATACCATCCTTCAATCAGAGCTTGTAACAATACGGTGTTAGGAGCTTATCCCACAATTGGTTTACCTCGTATGTGTTTAACAGGAAGCAGTATGTCTGCTATAACACTCATCAATCTGACTTCTCGCCTATTTTGTATGGCGTCCCACAAAGCTCCATTTTCGGCCGAAAATTTTTATTGTTGTACATAAATGAGATAGTCCACTCCAGCACTCGTAAAGTACAATTTATTTGCAAGCGATAGTAATCTCTGTCAATCACTCCGACCTCCATTATGTGATGAGAACTATGAACAATGAATTGACTAAACTCAGAAACTGGGTAATATGTAATAAACTGACCCTAAACTTCGAAAAAATCCACTACACAATCTTTCACAGGAAAAACTTACCTTCAGATTTGAACCCCCTGTACCTTATTAAGATTACTGTATAACAAATCCACTGTAAAATATGTATATACGTATAAAAAAAAATAATAATAATCGTGGTAACATTTTCACATGTATTCACTAACACCACGTTGCGTGTAATAATCTAGATGATACTAAATGTTATATAATAAATTCTTGAGATAAATGTACAGTATATATCAAATGCTACTAAGAGATCCCAGGCTTTTAATTGGCTCAGCCATGTAAATATTTCTATTAATGTTCACTCTATATCTGTATTTTTTTTGGTTAAATAAACTGTTTAATATCAATACCAATACCAGTGTTAGGCGAAAGGTCATGTCGCTTACTAAGCGTAGATAACAAATAAATTTTGACTTAACGATGGGCGAAAGGTCACGAAGGTTAAGTGTTCGGTCGCGGAGGTCAGATGTTAGGTTACGAAGGGCTGGATGCGGTTGTAGTGTCGAATAGTAATGTTTGGGTGGAAGCAGGAGCCGGTGTAGAAGACGGCACAGAAGCTTCTCTCCAAATCTGTAGATAAGTTCATGGAGATGATCAAAGAGAGCCGAGAGTGTCAATGTGTTGAGTGCTTCTTGAGATGAGGACTAGGAGGGGGAGAGAATATTCTTTAACGCCCTCTTCTACACTTTTTTAAAAGCTTCCGTTGTGTGCATTTAGGGAGAAAGATCAAGCAGGGGAAGCATAGGTGAGCTTGGGAAATGTAAATATTGAGTTAGCACTGAGGAGCTCAGGCGCGGGAACTCCGAGGGACATAAGACTGCGGAGGTGGAGACGAAAACTGGAGGATTTGACAATTGGGTAAATTTGCATTTTCAACCAATATGGCTCTTTAGTTGAACAAGGTTTTTTTTCCCGATGGTTTAGACAATTTTAAGACATTTTTTTTCTATGACGTTTCCCTCGCAAATAACCTAAAATTATCTAACCTAAATTCTTAATCGGGAGGCCTCACCCCCCCTGGATCCCCCGGTATAGTTAGGTCATTTGCGAGGGAAACATCAGAGAAGAAAAGTGTCTTTGAAATGTCTAAACTATTGGTTGCACATACAAAATTCCCTGTACTCTGTACCGGGTGACTTATGCAATAATATTGATAATTGCTCTGACGTGTGTTTTCAAATTTAATTTGTTATTTATAGTGACACCGAGGAGCTTGGTGGAGTCCACAACCTGGAGTGTGTTGGGGCCCAAAGTAATGGAGGAAGGTGGTACAAGGTCAGTGGAGAGGTTGATGTGTATAACCATGGTGTTGCTATGGTTGATGGTGACATGCTGCTGGTGACCCAATTTTAGAGACTTTAATATATTATGGAGGGCGCTGTAGTCGGGAACTGAGTTTACACTGATTCCAATGGTGGAGTCGTCGACATATTTCCAACGAGCGGGAGTTTCTTTCTGGGCATCATTGATAAGCATGAGGAAGCAGAGTGGTCCCATATTGGTGCCTTGGGGGACGCCACAGGTGAGTGACTGAAAGGTGGAGACAGCCTCTCGGAAGTGTACAGCTTGGCGTCGGTTACTAAGGAAGTGTGTAGGCCATGGTATAAGACTTCTCCGAAACCCGATGTCGATAGCTTTATTGATGATTAAATTGTGGTTGACTCGGTCAAATTCTTTGGTGAAGTCAATGAAGGTGACAGCCACATACGTCTTTGGGTTTTCCAGATGGCGGTATATGTAGTCGAGAAAGCTGACAAAACAGTGAGTGGTGGAGGAAGTTTTCATATTGCTAAATTGCTGAGGATCTGTGGCCCCTGCAATATTAGAATAAGCCCAGTCAAAAACAAAACTTTAGCAGATTAAGTTGGGTATTTGGGTCATGACAATGGGTCGTAACTCATTTAAGGATTATGGCTCGTTGACCTGGGCACTGGTGACACATATGTGGTGTTCCAGTCAGCTGGGCATCTTGTTTGGCTGAGGGTAGCATTGATGATGGAGCATAAGAACATAAGAACATAAGAAAGTGGGATACTGCAGGAGGCCGACTGGCCCATACAGGGCAGATCCCTTTCACACCCATCCCAGCACTTCCATGTGCCTATCCAACTTCGTCTTGAAGCTCCCTAGCGTCCCCGATCCTACTATAGCACTCTTTTGCAGCCTATTCCATAATATCCACAACTCTATTACCAAAACCAGTGCTTTCTTGCTCTATATCCTTTCTGAATCGGAATTTATCTAATTTAAAGCCATTTGTTCTAGTTATTTCGTTATTACTAAGCTTCAGAACATCTTCCATTTTACCCTTGTTAATCCCACTTACCCACTTGTACACCTCTATCATATCTCCCCTAACTCTACGCCTCTCTAATGAATGTAAGCCTAAGCTTTTCAGTCTTTCTTCATATGGAAGGTTTCTAATATTATGGATTATGGTTTAACTAGTTCCGAGGAGAACTCCTTATAGATTTTCATTGGTAAGTCAATAGAGGTGAAGTTATGCTTTATCTTCAGTTTGTCAAAACGTCTTGCCACTTTAAAGTCATTGGGAGAGGGGGCTCGTAGGTAAGCAGAGAGACTGGTTGTGTCAAGCTGGGGGGAGTGTCTGGCATATTGTTGCGAAATGGTTGCTAGATTGATGAGCTGCGTTGTAACAGCACCTTTTACATTATATAAATATTCATCCAAATGAATAACACCAAGTTATTCAACAATGTCTCAGTTGTTGACGTTATACACGTCTGAGCTTGCAACTCTCTCAGAAGTCAGGCGAGGTCAACTGACTAATCAAAACACCCGCTTGACGCACTCTACTGCTTACAGGAGAGAGCCAGAATCTTACCACTAGTTAAGGGGTGAACACCTAACTTAAGTGTTTAAATATACTATAAGTGTACTCAAGACACTTCCCTGGGGAGAATTCACAATACATTCTCTCCTAAACTCAAGACTGTGTATATATATAATTGCTTCAACAATAAATAAAAGCCCAGAAGTAGTGTTTACATCAGCTCTGCCACTTATAAGTTCCAGAACTTATTTAAAACAATTGTGTGTGATACAAAAACCGCTATCACAGCGTCACCATTAGTGAGATGGCTAAGAATGGGGAGGGGTGTGTTTTATTTTTTTTTTGCAGCTTGGTTGGGTAGTAAGACTTCTTTGCAGTGAGTATTTCACGGGTGATTTGGTTGTGAAGGGCCCTGTAGTGGTTGTTCTCATTGAGATAAAAGGTACTGTTTCTCTGCTGCACAAGTGTGTGTGTGTGTGTGTGATAACACGTTAGTTTGCACACAATTGCAGGAAAGGAAGGGGCTGATAATTATACAGTAAATCCTAGATGGAAATCAGCATACCCTCTAGGCCGACAGTGTAGGGGTGATGGAGGGGCCTTATATACTGTGTCCTGTTGTAGCTTAACGTCGCCAGATAATGAGGGATCATAACGCCTCAACATGTGAAAGACTCAAGGTAAACAATTTTAACTTGATCTCTGCTAAGTTAACCTTTCATAATTGTTAGTTCCCAAGTTACGAACTTAGACATACGACAGTCATCAGGTTTTGTTCACTTAATATTAATAATGCAAAATGTCATAAACTGTTGATACAATACAGCTTAGCATTAATGAGACAGGTTTGATCTGTAAAAAAAATAAAAACTACAATCAATATGTAATTTCAAACATTGACCCATCATAATTTGAAAACTTGCGTAGTAACGTTCCTTTATAGTATAAAGGAACGTATAGAGTCTATACATAGGCTCCACCTTCACGATAAGGGAGTACAGGCGTATAGTAACCAAATATTGTTTTTATACAGTATTAGTCTCAATGTTTTATTTTTATTTTATTATAATATAAGGTTGCTCTTACATTAGTGATTTGTGTGTAAAGTCGACAGGCGTGATCAGCTCCACCTGTTGGGACACTCCCGGCAACTATACTATATATAGGCGCCGTGTTGTGCATCTCGTTCTGAAAGAAGCTCCACCTATGGGTTGAAAATCGAAACTGAACTAAGGGACTCACAGGGTTCACTCCAGCGGTTCATTCTGATTGCCGAGGACACTGACCTTTTAAGGGATTGTACACGTGTAATCTTTTTTATAGGAAAGCAATCACATACAACCTCTGAAATACGTGTATATGCATTCCCCCAAAAATTATCGTTGATTTTCTGTTTCTACAATTTGAAACGCTGGACGAAATGCTTTGATATGATCCCCGTGCATCATCATACGTTGGTACGCCTGTTTGCCATATCAGCAACAGCTAGAGATGGGGGTAGGATTGGGGGAGGGAGTCGTCCTTGTATGGCATACTAGATACTTCAGTGTAACAATAAATCTATTATGCTATATTAATGTATATATCGTTCGAAAACATATACATTCATTCACAACGAATTCTGACCCGCCAGCCTTCGCCGTGAACGGACCTCTTTCTAGAACCTTCTCTGCTAAAGCCTGCCAGCCTGTTTTTCAACCGTTGACGACCTGACCGAATCGACCACCTCACCACCATCATTACACACAACCGGTAAGCTCGTTGCAGACAACGCCCTTTCTGTGCTTCCCTACTGATCAGGGGTGACTCCTGATCAGAGGCGGCCCTGATCGGGTGATCTGTAACGGCTTTCTGTAGCGGATTTGGGCCGCGATCCCATTGGTGTTACTTGCACCTCTGGCTGTTTTACCTTGTTCTTCCTTCTTTTTTCGCTCTGGCCTGGGGACCTGCACCCTAGAGGTGTATTCGTCCTTGGGTCCCCCCTGTAACTGTTCACCTCCACTGTAGGGGTTTGTGAACACGAAAGGGGGTAGGAGCAGAACCCACCTCTCCGCCGAGCCTTCCTGGGAAACCGTGATCGTGCGTGTTCCACCTAGGAAGGGGGTCGCAAATCCTAAATCCTCCACCCCTCCCCCGAATAGGTACACATCAAGTTCACGCCTATAAGTGAACATTCAGTAACACTAGGGAAATAGGATCCCCTGACGGGGCTTTCGGGACAGTGTTGCGGGAACCACTCTACGACCACTCGACCAACAAGTGGCGGTGGGGAGTGTTGTAATTCTTGTAACAAACTCTGTCCTGGAATAGGTAGGTCTCAAGTTTGAAATCACGCAAGGGTGGCATGTCCACCACACACCCTCTAGTATGAGAGCACACCGGATACGGATACGCTCCCATGAAGGGGGCGTGACTGACGGAAGAAAAAATGAATTAGCAAGACTCCTTACTACAACACTACTAATCAAAATTTCCAACCTTATCACGACCAAGGACTCCTTCATCGCCTTGTGCCTGACTGAGAATGATGTTGACCAACTCCTATCGAACGACAGCACAAAGAAACTGAAGTCCGCGAAATTCGAA
>NW_024745178.1:0-6107 GCF_018991925.1 Homarus americanus | reverse complement strand
GTCGAAAGGGTCAGTGTGTTGAGCGCTTCTTGATATGTGGAGTAGGAAGGGGAGAGAATAATCTTGCATGCCCTCTTTTGCACTTTTTCTAGGTGTTTACGTTGTGTGGCATTTGGGGAGGAAGACCAGGTAGGGGAGGCGTAGGTGAGCTTGGGAAGTATGAATGTTGAGTAAACACTGAGGAGCTTGGATGCAGGAATTCCGAGGGACTTGAGTCGGCGGAGGAGGTGGAGACGGAAACTGGTGGTTTTGACAACTTTATTGATGTGTGGTTTTCAATTTAGTTTGTTGTCTATGATGACGCCGAGGAGCTTAGTGGAATCTACAACCTGGAGTGTGTTGGGACCTAAAGTAATGGAAGGAGGTGAGACAACGTCGGAGGAGAGGTT
The DNA here is from genome assembly GCF_018991925.1 of Homarus americanus. Taxonomy (NCBI): domain Eukaryota; kingdom Metazoa; phylum Arthropoda; class Malacostraca; order Decapoda; family Nephropidae; genus Homarus; species Homarus americanus. The sequence goes on along the minus strand of NW_024745178.1, from coordinate 5,718 downwards.
GATGTGCATAACCATGGTCTTGGTATGGTTGATGGTGACATGGTTGTTGGTGGCCCAGTTTTGGAGACGGTTCAATAAATCCTGAAGGGCGGTATAGTCGGGAGCATAGTTGTTGACACTGATCCCAATGGTGGAGTCGTCGACATATTTCCAGCGAGCAGGGGTTTCTCTTAAGAGCATCATTGATGAGCATAAGCCTACAGCTTGGCGTCGGTTACTGAGGAAGTCTGTAAGCCATGGTATAAGACTTCTTCAAAACAGGAGGTCAATAGCTTTGTTGATGATTAAATTGTGGTCGACTAGGTCAAATGCCTTGGTGAATTCAATGAAGGCGACAGCAACAGACGTTTTTCGTTTCTCCAGATGGCGGTAAATGTAGTCGAGAAAGCTGACAAGACAGTAAGAGGTGGAGGAAGTTTTCATATTACCAAAGTGCTGAGGATCTACGGCGCCTGCAATTTCAGCATAAGCCCAGTCAAACACAAAACTTTCACAGATTAAGCTGAGTATTGGGGTGATTGCAATGGGTCGAAGGTGATTTAAGGATTGTGGGCTGTTTTTTGGGGGGCACTGGTGACACATATGAAGTCTTCCAGCCAGCTGGGCATTTGGCATGACTGAGGGAAGCATTGATGATGGAGCATAGGGGTTTAGCTAGCCCCGGGGAGAAGTCCTTGAAGAGTTTCATTGGTAAGTCAATGGGGGTGTTGGAGCGTTTTAACTTCAGTTTGTCCAGACGTTTTGCTACTAAGTCAGCAGGAAAGGGGGCTGGTAGGTAAGCAGGGAGATTGGTTGTGTCAAGTCGGGGGAGCGTTTGGCGTATAATAGGGAAATGGTTATTTGATTGCTCAGCTGCGTCAACATTAGTGAGATGGCTAAGGAAGGGGAGGGGGTGTGTCTTATTGTTTAGTCCACAGAGTTCTTTAAGCTTACCATACAATTAACTGATGTTGGTCTGCTTCAGGTGTTGCAATTTGGTTGGATAGTGAGACTTCTTTGCAGTGCGTATTTCGCGGATGCCTCGGTTGCGCAGGGACCTGTAGTGGTTGTGGTCAATGAGATAAAAGGCTGTCTCTCTGTTGTATAAGTCTTTTGATCCGAGGTGTGATCCAGGGCAAGTCAGCTGGGTGAGATCTTACGGACTTCTCGGGGAAGAAGTGGCGGTGAGCTTCCGTGGTGGTGTTGGTGTAATTTATCCATTTGGTGTCCACGTCATCCACACTAAGTGCTTCAGTCCAAGGATGGTGAACTGTCCACTGCCCGAAGAGACGCACTGCAGAGTCAGTAATCGGCCTGTAGGTCTCTGTACTTGAGTGGGAGTGGCAGCTGGGGACCTGAGCACTGATAGGTGTGTGCTACACCTGAGTCGGTTAAGATTAGGTCAAGGGTATTTTAACCGTGTGTGGGGAAGTTCACAATGTGTGTGTGTGTGTGTGTGTGTTTGTGTGTGTGTGTGTGTGTGTGTGTGTGTGTGTGTGTTTGTTTGTTTGTTTGTTTGTTTGTTTTTTTGTTTGTCGTGGATAAATATGACGTGACAACATCATTTATACCGACAAAAAATAATGAATTAAAACGTTTGTTGAATAAATTAATTAATAAAAAAAAAAAAGTTCCAGCCAGTCATTCCCGAATTAGTTGATCAAAGATTTCCAGAGAGTTGTACTTACACCTGCTCATCATTACCAGTGAGAGGTTCAGTGGTCACCTGTATACAACTCACGTATTCTGTTGAGTAATGAATCCAACGCAACTGACTGGACTAAGGGAGCTTTGAGTGAGGTATTTTATCATGTATGAGAAGAAAAAAATCTTGTTTTAAATTATATAAATTAGTTAATTTCTTGGTGTCTTCTCTGTCGATCTTCCCATTCTCTCTGGTTCAGGTCGAGCATCAGCCGGACTCAATATCTCTAAACGAAGCCATTCAATCGACCTCATTAGCGCAGCAATTTGACGCTGAGCTACCACTACCGCCGGGAAGAGACTCGAGGCAAATTCCCCCCTCCCCAGTTCTCATCGTTGGCAGCTGATCGCGACCTTCATCCTGCTGGAAGTAAGTTGGTGAGTCTGTGTAATGCTGTGATGAAATATAGAGACTGACATTATAAGGAAGAAAACTTTACCACAGTTATTAAATTTTAAGTAATTCTGCTGTGTTAATGGATGTTTTTTTTTCCACAATCATGCTTACTGTTAAACTATAAGTACATTATGTTTATACGTGTTAAGTCAAGATAATATTGATCGGGGAGATAAAATCGGCCCCTCTACCTAGACGGCGGGCTGAGAGAGGAGGAAGATGGATTGTGTGTGTGTTTGCGTGTGTGTGTTTGCGTGCGTGTTTGCGTGCGTGTGTGTGTGCGTGTGTGCGTGTGTGTGTGCGTGTGTGTGTGTGTGTGTGTGTGTGTGTGTGTGTGTGTGTGTGTGTGTGTGCTCGTATGGGTTCTTAATCATGAACCAGTAAAATGATCCTCCTCATCTTTCTGGTCTAACACTAAAGCCATACTACTGACTTCTACCGAGGAACACATCAAAAACTCCACCTCATAATAAAACAGAGTAATTAAACGATCAATTTACACCAAGACAAACAACCAAGATCAATGATAATTAATTTTCAAAACCTGACCATTTTAAAACAAATTACTTTTTCTTTCTAAAACTGGTCGTGAAAAAAGTCAACGTAATTTAAGAGACGAATCATTTTTTATTTAATATTAGTAACGAGATATTTTTTTTTTAAATAAGGAATAGTCCATTTTGGGGGTATATGATTAATATTTTTTATTATTATTTTTAGGAATGAGTGGAAGAGGTAGAAGAAAACAAGGAGAAATAAGAAAAAATATACCAACTGTGCTAACTGTCTCCTGTACCCTGAAGCTAACACAACGGTGAATGATCACAACACTGCCCTTACCTGTCGCCGCCACATAATTGGAGGTAAGATAACGGATCTAAGTTACGATAAAATCTCGGTGCCAATTTTTTCACCCCATTACGCCTGTTATCATGTGACCTAAGTGAACCATTAGACATGTTAACAGGAGAATATTAACTTAATGATCAGCATATGTCCTCTGCTTCAACAACTGATTAATGACGAGTTTAATCTAATTTAACCCTAACTTGATAAAAACAAAAATCATCCATCAGACTGGTCAGAATAGACGTATATTAAGTTAATTCCAACCAAAATTAATATACAGATAAATATTTAATATACACATTATACAAAATGGTCAATATAAAGTGACACAAATATCCAAAGGCAATACAAAATCATGGTAGCAGTAGAAACAACTTTAACGAGTCTCTCTCTCTCTCTCTCTCTCTCTCTCTCTCTCTCAGTAGGAGATGTAAGAGTATGAGCCGTCGTAATCTGCTTATGCACCACAGCCTATACCAACATGGCAGCTGGTAAATACGAGGATACTTCAACGTGTCGTAATGTTAGCGTTATATCATTCATAGTGTCAAGATATTTATTAAAACCTCTATGGATGCACTCAGAGGAAAGGTTTATTTGGTTGAGTGTTTCTATTACATATGTACATACGTTTTATAGTATAGTTTCAGATAAAAAAAGGCCGAATAGATTCCTACACGACAATAGATTCCTACACGACACATAGATTCCTACACGACACATAGATTCCTACACGACACATAGATTCCTACACGACACATAGATTCCTACACGACACATAGATTCCTACACGACACATAGACTCCTACACGACACATTCCTACACGATACATAGACTCCTACACGACACATAGATTCCTACACGACACATAGACTCTACACGACAGCCTCCTACACGACACAGATTCCTACATTTTATGGATTCCCTGCGACACAGATTCCTACACGACACATAGATTCCCTGCGACACATAGACTCCTACACGACACATGGAATTCCTACACGACACATGAGCTCACGACATAGACTCTACGACACATAGATTCCTACGTACATAGATTCCTACACGGCCACACGTTCTACGACATAGATTCCTACGTACATAGATTCTACGTACATGGATTCCTGCGACACATAGATTCCTACGACATAGACTCTACATACACTGGATTCTACGACACATGGGTTCACGACACATAGATTCTACGACATGGATTCTACGACATGGATTCTACGACACATAGATTCCTACGACACATAGATTCACCGACACACAGATTCCTACACGACACATAGATTCCTACGACACATAGATTCCTACACGACACATAGATTCCTACACGACACATAGATTCCTACACGACACATAGATTCCTACACGACACATAGATTCCTACACGACACATAGATTCCTACACGACACATAGATTCCTACACGACACATAGACTCCTACACGACACATAGACTCCTACACGACACACAGACACATGGACAAGAAACATAAGCACCTTCAAAACCTCTAACGAAACATAAACAAATCAAACCAGTGCGTCTAGTGTCAATTCTTAGTAAGGTCAAGGAAGCAGCCATTCAAAAGACTGTCATTCTTATCTAAACAATATTACCTAAAGCAACACATAAGGACCGTTTAATATTTTATCCTAAATTAAATAAAACCATAAAGGATATAAGGATAATTCGTGAGTTATCCAGGAGTAATTTTGAGATGTAAGAGTATCACGGTTTTGAGTGGGGGTCGAATCAGTCGCTACTGTTGGGTAAGAGCACTTGATATAAACACAGAGATAAAATCCGACCACATCAACACAGTTTCTGGCGGGTTCTGGTATAAGTAATGAACCAAGTCTCTTATTCAGATACGGAAATTCTAGCCCAGCGTATTGTGTGGCAGTCTTCCGGAAACTAGATACGTCTCTCGGACCATTTATAAGCTATTTCTGATAGAGTTACGAGATACACTTTCTTATGATAACAGAGAGATTAATATTAGAGATAAGCTTATATAAATCTCTCATATATAGTACTACTGTTCTCAAGGTAAACAAAAAATAATCTGGAAATAATGAAGTTAAGATAATTTCCATAGTCACGTTAATTTTGAGAGGCCTGGCGTTTTTTTTCTGTGTGTGTGTGTGTGTAGGTTTTAGTGAAGACCATTACGTAAGGCTTTATGGATCAGTGTTATTGTGAGATTATTAACAGACGGACGGAACTAGACCAGTAGTACGTTTAACATTTATCTAAACCAGTTGTGAACAATCAGAGGATTTTGTGGAATAAAATTGTATTTAACCTCTCTTGTCTCTTAAGATATACTGTCATAACAATGTTAGCCACACAGTACACGTAGATGCCGTACCTCCTACTCTTCACACCCAGTAATAGTCATGCGGGCACCAATACATCACAAGCAGACCTACTGGTTAAAATACCCCGAAGGTATTAGATGGTCCCTACTTTACTGTCTCTGATACTATCAATATTCTGTCAAAAAATATGGGTTATTTTTTACCTCAGAAGACTAGAAGGATTAATAATCACTGCCATAAGTGTTTGAACATCTACCCGTGACGAAAGTAAATTTGAAGAGCTTTACCATGAAGGCTTTATGATGTAGAAATATATAAGGTGCCCGGGGAATTCATAGTAAATAATGTATGATCTTGTTAAGTATTGTTATTTGAGTGTAGGAGAGGAGGCAGGGGAAGGCAGAGTCTGAGATGGATGACTCGAGAGATATAACACGGAGGGGGGTTGGTAAAGACCA
>NW_024745177.1:2500-43201 GCF_018991925.1 Homarus americanus | reverse complement strand
CATGTATTACACCTATTATAACATGGTTAGGGTTGTCTAGGATGTACTGTACTCTATGAGTTATTTAGGCCTCACGGAGCTCGGCTGGTAGGTGACCGAGCGATGTAATAGGCCCCTGTCTCATCAACAGAATGTGTTATATATGGGTCAATACATCTGATATTATATTCAGATTCACCACCCTGTAACTTTCCACTGTCTATGAGTAAGACATGAGACGGACACGTGAGCGGGCAACTCACCCAAGAGGGTGAGACCCATAGCTCAGCATTTCTGTAAGCACACACTGCGATGCCCTTAAACTTCAGCAGCTCACCTCAACTCATATCGTAAGGACGTGACCTAACGTTTATTATACATAAACGCCGTCCCCTTCTCATTCACTCCTAGACAGTGAGACTTACGGTTGATATACACTCAGGAATTATATATACAACCTTTTATAATAAAACAAAGGAACTACCGTTTGGGTTTCGTTACTTAAAACCCAAATATAAATATGTGTGAACGGACTGGTTAATTGGACAAGCAGCCGATTCAGGCATATATTTGGAAAATTCCAAAATATTATAAAACATTATTCAACCTCAAGGGTAAAAAAATTCGCGTGCATAACAGCAACGCTAGGGCAGAAATTACTGATATTTGAAATATAAAAGTCCATATTATTGCACTAATACAAAATCGAAAATACGCGATTTTGTTTTAGTGTCATAATATCCAAAAGGAACATACTTAAGTGACGTTTATATAGCTCAACATTAGGCTGTGGTTAGCTAGGCCGTGATTGGCTGGTCAGTGGACATGAACTGTACGTGATGGGTTCGTGTTCAGCCAGGCAGGGTATAGATGCACGGGCTCCACCAGTTCCCTCCTGACACTCTTTTGTTCTTCTATTTTCTTAAAAGGAAAATACTTTTTTCAGTATTGTTTAATAAATTACTTTGTCAGTATATTGCTTTTGTATTTAATCCTTCTTTAAAAAATCCTACTTCGGCAACATCCTGTCTGGGAAAGTAAAATTACAGAGAAAATGTACAGAAAAGGAGTTATTAACTTAGTAGTTATTATTTATTAACATATGTTAAAGTGCATATTTAAGTGCATATTTTCTCAGTTTTTACTGCATATTTGCATGCATATTTAGCCATTTTAAATGCATAATTATCCTAAGCCTACTAATCACCATCACTAGTTTTTAGGTTAGGTTGTTACCAATTATGGCTGGTACCTATTTGACGAGTCAACAACTGATGGAGAGGACATGACGCCTCCAAAACACGAAGCCGATTAGCTAATATCCTGTAAAGCTGGATGACAAAACCATGGCCTGCGTGGTGAGGTTATTTGATCTGTGTAGCAACAACTTTCCAGGAGAGATAAGGATGCCTCTAAAGCAGGTGAGTGTGTTCACTGTGCCCACTTGAATGGAAGAGGTGAGGCTCTGGCGGGAAGAAGGTGGGGGGTACTCCGATACTCTCATAGATGGCGTGAGGGAGAGTGGGGGCGAGGGGTGGGGGGGTGGTCTTTCATATAGACAGCGACGGGACCACAAAGACGGTGTAAGGATAAAGAGTGGGCCCGACCTCTTCGTGAACGAGTGAGGGCATCACGTTGACTCATTGATAAGGGAAGGACACCGACGTCCTTAAAGATGGGGGAAAAGCGTAACGTTCCTTTAAAACTGTTGTGCGATGCGAAGAACACCTGACTTAGCTGATGAACAAAACGATAACCATTGACTATGATAACTTGGACGTACCTGAGATATGGTGTGTTAATATCCCTCCAAGAGCTGTTTTAGCTTACACTTACCTGGAAAAATAAAATATAATCAATTTGAGATTATCTGCCGTCTATCACACAAACTATATGATTATTAACACTTAACTCACAGGAACAACTAAGACAGAACCAATGATCTTAAGCATTAGTTTATGCCAAATGGATGACTAAGATAACTTGTTCAATATGTCCACAACACAACAGTAGTATAGTTACCTTGTGCTGGTGGGAACCCTAGTGCCGTACAGGGTCAACCCATGGCACCGTCTTGACACTTTTATGACACCTCATGGCACTTGACAACACCTTCCTTTACCTCATGACACTTTACACCTTGTGACAGTTCAACACATTTTGAAACACTTTAGGACATTAATTACACTTTACTACACTTTGCCAGAATTTAAAGCATTAATGGCACTTTATTGACACTTCACGGCATCAATGGCCCTTTACGACACTTTGAGAGACTTCACAGCACCTTACAACACTTTGCGACACCATATGGCACAATTGTATGTTGTTTGGACACTTTATAACTATTCGAGACTTTATGACACTTTATGCCACCTTGAAACCGGCAATTTAGGAAATTTTAGAGCACTGACACTTTAGACCAGTGACACTATAGGACACTTTGACACTTTAGGACACCTCAGACACTTCATATCACATGAATCATTGTGACATATCGTAACACTTTATGACACTCCTAACACCACTTTACAACACTTATGACACGGATGGGTGTTTTTGGCGCCCACAATTACTTTGTGACACTTATAAGTCTTCATGACACAAACACTTTATAACACTTATGAATACTTTACGTTTCTTACAAACACTTTATGATACAAGTGATTATTTCACAATACTTAAGAAAACTTTACGGCACTTAAAAGCACTTTTAAGACTGCAGACCACTTTGAGACACTTATAACTAATTTACGACACTAGTAAACATTTTCTGACACTTACCAACACTTCACAACACTTATAAACACTTTACTGCACTGACGAATGCTACGATACTTTGCAGACATCATCAATTACAGTGTCTTCACCGGGTATTTGTTTGTGTAAAAACCTTGGTGTAAGACCTTACCGGCACTAAGGTAGAGACAGTACTGCGTAGGTCTTGTTTAAGTTACTCTACTCAAGATAGGAAAGTTCCTGGTAAAATATATGAAATATGTGTAAGGCAATGTTGCCAGATACCTCAATAATAGCGCCATCTATTGGCTGTGTCCAAAAGCTATTCGTAACATCATAGACGTTCATGTGACGTTATGAGTGAAATTTTTTACGTTTTCCATTTATTTTAGACATAACAATCTTCATTTATGTATGCATGTATGTATACATATAAAGAGAGAATGAAAACCTACTGTATAATTTTCACTGACTCCCTTGCCTCAAGATCTTAGATGAGTTCAGAAATTGAAAGACACAAACGGCCGTATTATTAAACAACATCTTCCTTTGAAGATGATCGTCGTGATCCAACCCGAGTTTTAAACTAAATGAGTCCTGAGGGACACCGCAGTACAGTACTTAACGGGATGGTGTGGCGGTAAAATTAACTAATTCCAATATTATATATATATATATATATATATATATATATATATATATATATATATATATATATATATATATATATATATATATATATATATATATATATATATATATATATATATATATATATATATATATATATATATATATATATATATATATATATATATATATATATATATATATATATATATATGTAACCGGTCGGAATATCTCACTACTAGTTATTGTTTTGTTTTGTTTTAGTTATAGTGGATGGTAGTGCAGTGGAAGCGCCCCTCAGAGAAAATTCCGAACCAGCATAAACACCAATTCAATTTTCAATTTCAATTGTTTATTACTTGATAGAGGAAGCAGGATCCTAGTGCTGTCACTAGGTACCCCTGTACAATAACACCAGAAGCATCTGGCAAGTGTCACAAGTATATACAGTATAAATATTATAAAGCGGCTTACGAAAGCCTAAGGAATGAAGGATATTCCTTTAAAACATTATCAATATTATTTACATAATATCTGGCCAGTATGGGAGGATCATCGTGTCTCCGTCAGGGGGTCGTGGAGTGGTGGTCCAGCAGGCGTCACGGAAGCGTTGTGTGTGGGGACGTCTTAGGAGATAGTGGATCTGGAGACCAGATCAAGAGCTTCCTGCATGCTGAGGTAGTCAGAGGCTTGGAGGAGGACATCGTCGGCATATCCTGAGTGGACAACTTCTGTCGGCCACGGGAGAGATGCAATGGAGAGCATGAGAGTGTTCAACAAGGTGGGAGTCAGGACTCCACCTTGAGGGGTGTCGAAGTTCATTTCTTGAACAGGAGATATAGAGCCTTCAACGTGAACCCGGGCCTGACGTCTAGTGAGGTAAGAGGCGATCCATTGAAGAAGTCTCCCTTTAACCCCTAACCGCGCAAGTTCAGCTAAAATGAGGGCAGGCTGAGCCGTATCAAAGGCTCCCTTGATATCAAGGAAGACGGAGACGCGGGCAGTCTGATTGCAATAAAAGGAATCAATGGAGTGTGCTGTGCTGCGATGTTGCATGAAACCATTGAGGGAGTTGTGGAAGCCGCCTTTGGTGTGAAGAAGGCGACGATGGAGCATCCTCTCCATCATCTTGCAAACACAGGAGGTAAGACTAATGGGTCGATATTTCCCAGGATCTCCCGGCTTAGGGATGGGGATAATAGTGGCATTTTTTCAGTTAGACGGGAGAACCCCATGTTCCTAAGACATATTGTAGACAGCGAGCAAGGGGCCGTTAGGAATATTAGTACAGGCGTTGAGGACGGAGTAGGTTATCTGATCATCCCCAGGAGAGGTGTCTTTTCTCGAGCGACGAGCACTGTCAAGCTCGAACTGTGTGATGGGATGATTAGTGGGGGCAGGGGAGGTAAGAGCAGCACGAACAACAGGCTCAGACGCATCGATGCGAGCCTGCACTGCCTCCTACATTGGATCTGGAAGTGCTTCAGGGGAGGAAGCTCGTGCCCAGTCCTCCATTAAAGAGCAGGCAAGGGAGGCGGGATCAGGGTGGGGACGAGGCCTCCGTCGAGTACCCCGTTTAGCATTAATACGATTACATACATAAGAGGGTGACGACTGGAACGATAGAGACCCCATAAAGGATAGCCAGTCCGCCTCACGAATCCGAAGACGCTCCTGAGTTGCAAAGGAGCACCATTTTTTTAAGTCTTCCCAGTCCTCTGGAGAACGAGACCTCCGTATGGCAGAGTGGCGATCACGGGTTACCTGCCGGAGATGTCTCATGGCAGGGATACGATACCAGTAGTTGGTGGCACTTCTGGGGTGACGGGGAGGGCGTGGAGGGGTAGCGCGGTTGACAGAGTCATACACGGCATCAACAAAATCAGCGCTGTAAGAGTCAAGGGACTGGGGGACAACATAGGAATCTGCCCAAGTAGAAAGGTATTGGGTAAAGGAAGGAACAGCATCTTGTGTGAGACGAAGGCGAGGGGATCGATAAGAAGCTGATGTAGAGGCAGAAAAGGAGAGCCTGATATGGGTAGTAACGGCAAGATGGTCACTATACAGAGCAGGCTCGGTGCAGACGGTAGGATGAAAGGAGGTATGACCGTTCAATAGTAAGCCTACATCAAGGAAACTATGGGGGAGGCGAGTAGGATCGTCAGGACAAAGAAAGCGAACATCATCATCCCCATTAAGAAACTGTGAGAGATGTGATCCGTTAAGGGTACATGGAGTAGGATGATCCGAGTACGAGTGGGATGGAGGGCAGTAAAGTCGCCAAGAACAATAGTGGGAACCCCATCATGGAGGTCGTGAAGAACCTCGGGGTCCAGAGAATCACCCTTGAAATGAACATTGACTACACGAAGGGTCCGGTCACCAAGAGTAAGGGAGACAGAAAGTAATAACATACGGGGGTCCTTGGGAGTCCGGTGAAGGGAGACGAAGAGATGGAATGGTGTTACACACAAGGGTGAGGAGGCCACGAGCCTGCCCACGGTACCGAGGTAGGGTGTAAAAAGTATAGCCAGAGAGGCGGAGTGGAGTAACATCGTCGTGATGGTTTCATGAAGTAGAGCAACATCTACTTGATGGGAGAGCACAAACTGGGCGACGTCTGTCCGGCGAGGTCGAAGTTCCTTGATGTTCCATTGTAGGAAGAGGGGGAACAGCCTTCGGTGTGAGATGAGTCGGTGGGGCTAGACGGGGCTCCAGAGGAGGTACCAAATTCTGTTGAGGATAATGGAGAGGGAGGAGTGGGAGAGCGAGGGATGGATCCTCCATCTCGGTAAAAGGAAGGGGACGGGTCACCAGGGCTTGCAAAGTACGCCCCTGTTGGGTCAAGGTGTCCAGAATGAGTTGTTGTTGCCTCTGCAATGTCGCAATTGTTTTCACAAACAAGTTGAGTTGGGCAGAGAGAAGGTTGATTTGGTTGGAGTAGCGATCCAGACGGAGAGTGAGTGTTTCCATAGAACCAAATTGGTGTACCTGTGGAGGAGTTGGAGGTGGCGGCGAGGATTGCCGAGGGCCCGACTGGGCAGGTGGTGGTGGTAACGACGCAGAGGGACGATGAGGGTTCAGGTGAGCAGAGGTGGTGGTGACGGGGAAGAAAGGTGAGGGCTCAGGTGATCAAGAAGTGTAGTCTCCATCACTCCTGTATATTAGGTTTCCTCCCTCATTTCCTCTCTCCCTTCCTACCTGTCTCCATCACCCCTGTATATTAGGTTTCCTCCCTCCTTCCCTCCCTCACTCCCTCCCTGTAGTCTCCATCACACCTTTATATTAGGTTTCCTCCCTCCTTCCCTCCCTCCCTCCCTGTAGTCTCCATCACACCTTTATATTAGGTTTCCTCCCTCCTTCACCCTCCCTCCCTGTAGTCTCCATCACTCTCCCCTGTATATTCAGTTTCCTCCCTCATTTCCTCTCTCCCTTCCTACCTGTCTCCATCTGCCCCTGTATATTAGGTTTCCTCCCTCCTTCCTCCTCACTCCCCTCCTGTAGTCTCCATCACACACACACCTTTATATTAGGTTTCCTCCCTCCCACCTCCCTCCTGTAAGTGTCCATCACTCCCTGTATTAGTTCCTCCTTCCCTCCCTCCTCTCTCTGAAATCCCTCCTTCCATGTAGTCTCCCATCACTCCAGTATGTGGGTTTCCTCCTTCCCTCCCCTCCTCCTGTAGTCTCCATCACTCCTGTATATTGAAGTGTCCTCCCTCCTTCCTCCTCCTCCTTCCCTGTGATCTCCCTCACTCCTGTATAGGTTTCCTCCTCCTTCTCCCTCCCTCTCTGTAGTCTCCATCCACTTCTGTATGTTAGGTTTCCTCCCGCCTTCGCTCCTCCTTCCCTCCTCCTCCTCCCCTCCCTCCCTGTAGTCTCCATCACTCCTGTATATTAGCTTTCCTTCATCCTTCCATCCCTTCCTCCTCCATGTGGTTCCATCACTCCTGTATATTAGGTTTCTTCCTTCCCTCCCCTCCCTGTAGTCTCCGCATCCTCCTGTATATTAACACAACTTCCTCATCCATCCCTTCACTCCCCTCCATGTAGTTTCCACATCACTCCTGTATATTAAGTTTCCTCCCTCAATTCTCCCTGTAGTCTGTCACTCCTGTATATAAGTTTCTCCTCCCACCCTCCCTCCATCCCGCCTGTAGTCTTCGTCACTCCTGCTGTGTTCCTCACCCTCCTCCCTCAACCCTCCCTCCCCTATAGTCTCTCCATCACTCTCCCTATATTAGAGTTTCCTCCCTCCCTCCCTCCCTCCCTCCCTCCCTCCCTGTGGTCTCCATCCTTATGTATATTAGGTTTCCTCCCTCCAGTCTTTGGCGGCCTCCAGGGCAATTTTGCCACATAACACGTGCAGTGTTGACACGTAATTATATACATACAGGTGCTACTCGGCACTGGGAGGGACGAGAGAAGCAACCTCCATTAGGGAGGAAGGGAGAGAAATGAGGGAGAAGCCTGATATAAAGGTGATGGAAACTGAGGAGGAAGGGAGGAACTAATATGGAGGTGATGGGATCTGGGGATGGAGGAGGGAAGAAAATCAGGGTGATGAGGCTGAGATGAAGAGGGAGGAGGAGAAATAATGTGGAGGGAATGATGGAGACTGGGAGAGGAGGGCACTATGCATTGGTGATGGGACTGGGAGGAGGAGGAGGAGGCCTACGTGAGTGATGGATGCAGGGAGGAGGAGAGATGAGGTGGAGCCTGTGCAGGGTGATGGAGACTGGAGGTGGGATGAGGAGAGCATGCTTGCAGGGTGATGGAGGAGGAAGGAGGAGGGATGAAGGAGGCCTTATGCAGGGGTGTGGAACTGGAGGAAGAGGATGAAGGAGGAGCTAATATAGGAGTGATGGAACCACAGGGAGGAAGGAGAGGATGGAAGGAGAGCCTAATGCAGGGGTGATGGGGACTGAGGAGGGAGGGAGGATGAGGGAAGAGCCTAATACAGGAGTGATGAGACTATAGGAGGAGGGAGGGGATGAAGGGAAAGAAGCCTAATATACAGGGTGATGGAGACTAAGGAGGAGGAGGGATGAAGGGAAGGCCTGGGTGATGGAGACTGCAGGGAGGGAGGGAGGAGGATGAAGGAAAGAAACCTAATATGCAGGAGTGATGGAGACTACAGGAGGGAGGAGGATGAAGGAAAGAAACCTAATACAGGGGGTGATGGAACTGGGAGGGAGGGAGGGATGAAGGAAAGACCTAATATACAGGAGTGATGGAGACTAAGGCAGGAGGGAGGGAGGGGGAGGAAGGAAACCTAATATACAGGAGTGATGGAGACTGAGGGAGGGAGGGAGGGATGAAGGAAGGAACCAATATACAGGAGTGATAGGGGAGGGGATGGGAAGGAAGCCCAATATACAGGAGTGATGGAGATTACAGGGAGGAAGGGGGGGATGGGAAGGAAACTGAACAGGAGTGATGGGACTACAGGGGGTGTTCCGGACACCGGCGCGATATTACGGTGATTGGGTTGAAGCACCTCCAGAATAGATCTCACCTTAACGCGGTCTGGGACCCATGCTGGCTGTAGTACTACAATGTGACATTCAGATGCCGGACGCTATGGGTCCTTTCAAGCGGAGATCACCTACGGCGATCAGGTCGTGTCCGGATGGATCGACGCGCCTTCTCTGCGCTCCTGTTGTCGAGCACTGCAAGAGTTGCGTGGTGCCCAGAGACTTTCCGAGCAGATCCCAGCTGCTCGTTACACGCCAGCAGGGTGCGTGAGTCGACGAGCGACGCGCCTGGCGCTGCCACTAAGCTGCCCAGAACCCGCGTCCACCCCCCTCCGCCTCCACCAAGTCACGGCTGCTTCCTTCGAAGAAGACGTCTCCTTCAGCCGCAAGGGCCTACTTCCTGAAGGAGTACTCGGTAAAGGTGACGAAGGAGGCCCTACGGACCGCGCTACTGAAGGTTGCGGTCGGGTCCGCCTCGAGGATACACCTACGGGAAGATGCATACCGTCGCCATACACTACTCCGGTTGGATTCCTCTCGCCTTCAGGGATTCAGTCAAGAAGGAACTGGATTCCATGGTGGCCCAGGGTGTCATTTCGTACCCGTTGGTGACGACCCATTCCCTTTGTAGCCACCTCTAGTCGCTGTGGCTAAGACTAACGGTGGAGGCGGATACCGACTTGTCTAGCTTAACAGCCAGGTGTTCCGTCCCGCCCACCCTTCCCACAGCCTTTGCAGCTATACGGAGTGTGGATCCGAAGGTACGGCACTTCTCGACGATGGACGCCCTCTGTGGTTACTGGCAGATCCCACTGAAATAAGGGGAGGATCAGCCACTGACCACTTCTCATCACGCTTACGGACGCTTCCGCCATTAGCCGTGGGTCCGGTTCGCTGCTGCGGGGACGCCTTCTGTCTCCGTGGTGACATGGCACCTCGGCGTGACCAACTGCGTGAAGGTAGTGGACGACGTCCTCCTTTACGATGAGGACTACCTGACGCATCTTCGCCGCATCGACGAGGTACTGACCAGGTGGATGCACGGCATCACTCTGAATGCCGAGAGTTCGTTTTGGCCGCACCTGCAGTGTCTTTCTGCGGCTACCGACTCTCAAGGGATGGCATTGCTGTGACCCAGAAAGCCTGCGCCATAGTGGACTTTGCGAAACCTGCCAACCTTATGGATCTCAGGTCTTTCTGGGCCTGGTAAACCAGCTGGCAGAATTTTCTCTGACGTCTCCCTGCTGCTGCCGGGCCTTCTGCCCCTGATGAGCCCCAAGAGGACGTTCACGTGGGACCCCTGACCACGACCTCGTTTTCATAAGGTGTAGGAGGCCCTGTCAAGTCCACCTATCCTCGCTACTTTCGACCTAGCTCCCCACTGTCCTCCAGACAGACGCCTCGCGCCTGTATTGGTTACGCCTTCCAGGATCACGGTGGAGGAAAGTACTGGTCAGCAGTGTGGCGCTTGCTTCCTCACCGATGCTGAGTCTGCTACGCTACCATCGAGCTGGAGCTGCTGGTGTGGTATGGGCCCATCGCAAGTTCACTGGATTGGCCTACAGCACTTCGACCTCATCACAGACCACAGGCCCTGGTCCCCATTCTAATCACTATTCGCTGGACGCCATCGAGAATCCTCGCCCAGCGCCTGAAGGAGAGGGAGATCCTGGATGCCCTCCCGCTCCCCCCAGTCAGCCGCCCCACACCTGAAGACGAATGCTCAGCACCGAGGCCGGTTTCTCCGTCAGCAAATCGTCACCTTGCAGGTCGGCAGTCCGCCAGCACCCAGGCTCTCAGTGTCGCCACTTGACAGCGATCTGGCCCTTGAGGAACTACGGACCGCGGCACGAGACGACCCTCCTACAGTAGTAGCTGTATCATATAAACCTACACTTTCCTTTAAATAATAATAATAATAATAATATTGATATTAATAATAATAATTATAATAATATTAATAATAATGATGATGATGATGATGGGAGGAATATTTACTGTGTTTTAGTATTTCTTGTGTTTCTTTTACGTTGCAACACTCGTCATCTGCCTCTGCAACACCTGCCATTAAGGGTTAATTAAAGGCGTGTTGCTGAACTTGAGGTCATTTGCATCTTCACATGACAGTTGTATGACAGTCATTAGTGTGATAATGTTGGTGGTTTTACATTATATGTATATTACTAGTACATGTTGCTCCTGTACTGCCTGTGTAATGTCTCAACAACTCTCGGGTTGCTTCTGTGTATCACTCCTGCGTACTGCCTTAGTATCAATTGTGTATCACTTCAGGTGGTCGTCTCACTAAACACCTTGAGGTGTTACACGGCGGCCACATTAAGATCACAGTAACCATACTGTATGTGTAAACAAACCTTCATCTGTACCTGAACCTGTATTCTTACCTGTAATTCTACCTGTAATTACTAATGTGGGCAAATCTGATAAAATCGGTAAAACCTGGCCAAAATAGGAAATCTGTCCCAAATCGAATCTGGTCCAAATCGGGCAAAATCAACAAATCGGTCAAATCTTAAAAATAGGGAATATTTTTTGGTTCAGCTACTATTTTTACGTAAACACACAGCCTATTCGCCCTAAAATACGTGTAAATTAGTACACTGTTTTCATGAATGTGTTTCGTATAATAACTAATCTATACTTGTAACTATGCACGTTTATACACATCTATACATACATCTATACATTTATATTCATACATACATACATACATTTATACAATTCATTATATTCTGAGGTGTTTGTCCTTATAGTATACAACAAGTGATCGTGGGCCCTTCTTCCTGTAGCAGTCCGTACAGTTTATAGAGGCGGAAAGTTCGAACGTTTTGCTATTAGCGCAACCGCTGACAGCGTACAGCGATATCGTTTTCCAGATGGTCGGTTGTTATAATCATGGTCGGTTGTTATAACTGGTGGTCGTGGCTGTATAATCATGGTCGTTGTTGTTATAATCATAGTCGGTTTGATCATGGCTGTGGTTGTTAAATATAGTCGTGGTTGTTATAATCATGGTCGAGTGTTATAATGGCGGTCGTGGTTGTTATAATCATAGTCGTGGTTATTATAATCATGGTCGTGGTTCTTATAATCATCATCATGTGTTATAACGCGGATGTGGTTTTTATAATCATGGTCGTGGTTGTTATAATCATGGACGTGGTTGTTATATTCATGGTCGTGGTTGTTATAATCATAGTCGTGGTTGTTATAATCATGGTCGGTGTTATATTCATGGTCGTGGTTATGATCATAGTCGGGTTGTAATCATGGTCGGTTGTTATAATCATAGTCGGGTTGTTATAATCATGGTCGTGGTTGTTATATCTGGCGGTCGGTTGTTATAATCATGGACGTGGTTGTTATAATCATGGTCGTGTTGTTATATTTATGGTCGTGGGTTGTTATAATCATACGTGGTTGTTATAACTGGCGGTCGGTTGTTATAATGATGGTCGTGGTTGTTATATTCATGGTCGTGGTTGTTATAATCATGGACGTGGTTGTTATAATCATGGTCGTGGTTGTTATAATCATAGTCGTGGTTGTTATAATCATGGTCGGTTATATTCATGGTCGTGGTTGTTATAATCATGGTCGGTTGATATATTCATGGTCGGGTTGTTATAATCATAGTCGTGGTTGTTATAATCGGCGGTCATGGTTGTTATAATCATGGTCGTGGTTGTTATAATCGGTCGTGGTTGTTATAATCATAGTCGTGGTTGTTATAATTGCGGTCGCGGTTGTTATAATCATGGTCGTGGTTGTTATATTCATGGTCGTGGTTATAATCATAGTCGGTTATAATCATGGTCGTGGTTGTTATAATCATAGTCGTCGTATAATCATGGTCGGTTGTTATAATCATGGTCGTGGTTGTTATGATGCGAGTCGGTGTTATAACTGCGGTCGGTTATAATCATAGTCGGTTATAGTCATGGTCGGGTTGTTATAATCATAGTCGGTTGTTATAATCATGGTCGTGGTTGTTATAATCATGGTCATGGTTGTTATGATCATAGTCGTAGGTGTTATAACCGCGGATGTGGTTGTTATAATCATGGTCGTGGTTGTTATAATCATGGACGTGGTTGTTATAATCATGGTCGTTGTTATATTCATGGTCGTGGTTGTTATAATCATAGTCGTGGTTGTTATAATCATGGTCGTGGTTGTTATATTCATGGTCGTGGTTGTTATGATCATAGTCGTTGTTGTAATCATGGTCGGTTGTTATAATCATAGTCGTGTGTTATAATCATGGTCGGTTGTTATATTCATGGTCGGTTGTTATAATCGCGGACGTTGTTATAATCATGGTCGTGGTTGTTATATATTCATGGTCGGGTTGTTATAATCATGGACGTGGTTGTTATAATCGCGGTCGGTTATAATCATGGTCGGTTGTTATATTCATGGTCGGTTGTTATAAAAGGTCGGTTGTTATAATCATAGTCGTGTTGTTATAATCATGGTCGGGTTATATTCTGGCGTCGTGGTTGTTATAATCATGGTCGTGGCTTGATATATTCATGGTCGTGGTTGTTATAATCATAGTCGGGTTGTTATAATCATGGTCGGTTGTTATAATCATGTGTATGGTTATAATCATGGTCGTGGTTGTTATAATCATAGGTCGGGTTATAATGATGGTCGCGGTTGTTATAACTGCTATCGGTTGTTATATTCGCGGTCGTTGTTGGTTATAATCATGGTCGTGGGTTATAATATCATAGTCGTGGTTATATTCATGGTCGTGGTTGTTATAACTGCGGTCATGGTTGTTATGATCATAGTCGTAGGTGTTATAATCATGGTCGTGGTTGTTAACCATGGTCGTGGTTGTTATAATCATGGTCGGTTGTTATAATCATAGTCGTGGTTGTTTGATCATAGTCGTAGGTGTTATAATCATGGTCGTGGTTGTTACAATCATGGTCGTGGTTGTTATAATTGTGGTCCTGGTTGTTATAATCATGGTCCTGGTTATTAGGTACCAAGTATCTAGTATACTATAGGAAGGAACAGAATAAAGGTTAGAATAATTAGTTAAAGAAATATTCGCCATAAGGTGAGGTTAAAATCAGAAAATAAAACAAAAATTATTATGAATCACCGATGATCATTCCGAGATAAACTTTATTATGAAGAGAAGTGACCTTGATTCTGGTTAGATCAGTCACCATCTGCTTAAGTCATCACCTGTGTTAAGTCATCAGAGTCATCATGTAGTTAGCAAGTCTTAGGCCTATCTTACATGACTGACCGACCATCGATGTTCTTTCCGCGCGAGGGTGTTAGATTTTAATGCGTCTTATTATTTACCAGCCACCCTCACTGACACAGCTATGGTCAATTTGGTGTTATTCTTGTTTATAAATGCCTTCTAATCTGTCTCGAGTCTATCCGTCCTGTCTATTGCCATCCCAACTGTTTGTTCATCTGCGTGGTGTTTGAATGTAAACCCGTCTGTACTCTTTGTGTCGTCAAATCTGTCTGTCTTATCCGTTGTTGGCGAGGGTCTGTCTGTTTGTCTAATGTAAACCAGTCAGTCAGCTGTCTGTCTGTCATGTTAGTTGCCCTATTGTCTATTTGTGCATGTATGAATCTGTCTATTTTTGTCAACCTGCTGTCTGTTTCACTGTCTATATTCACCCTTTGTAGTCATGTCTGTCTGTCAGTATGTCTGTCTGTCTGTTGTCTTTGTCTTTCCTAAGAGTGTCTATCTGTCTGTCTTTCTGTGTGTCCTTGAATCTGTCTGTATTATGTCTTTTGTTTGTCCGCTTCTCTCTCTCTCCATTTTTATCCGTACTATCTCTATCTTTATTTATATATCTCTATGTCTATCCATTACACTACCATCATATTTAGCACTTTTTTTCTTCCTTATTAAATAAGTGATTTTAATATGGTATTCTGGGGAACTTTAAAAACACATCCCTCCATTCATACCTCCACCTCTCACTATCCCTCTCTCCCATCTCCTTTTCCTCGCTTGCCTCTAAGGATAATAATGTTTTCTCCTTCTTCTCCTCTCTTTCTATCTTCTCCATGCATTCCTGTTATTATCTTTTTTATCTCTCTTTTCCATGTACAGTCAGCCACAGGAATAAGTATACACTGTACAGGGGTACCTAGTGACAGCACTAGGATCCCGCTTCCTCTATCAAGGAATAAACAAATGAAATTTGAAAAATTGTAGCCTCATAAGGTCCGGAAAATGCTCCAAACGTTGAAACTGCGCATCCAGACGCATGATGAAACTCAGTTCCCACCTGTTATCTCTAACTATTGTTTCCTCTTTTATTCTTCTATTTACTCAGCTTCCTTCCTTTACTAATCCAAACAACATTTAAAAAAAAGTAGGCAAAGAAAAAAGTGAGGGGGAGGAGGAGGGAGCCGCATAACTGCAATCGTGGGCTGACAGCCTACAGCGAATGAGGTTGCGCCAAATCCGTAGACTTCATCATTTTCCAGTGTAAATAAATGGTTAATCAATGGCTTCCTAAAGAAAACCATCGACATGGGACCAGGTTTGTTCCACTCCACGATTGTTTGTTACAATTTGATAACGGTGCGTTCGGATACACAGACAGAGACAAACGGCTAATTCTATAGTATATTAGATACACATAGACACACATACAACACACACACACGTAGACGTACCTAGATACACACACAGACACACATAGTGACACACGTAGACGTACCTAGACAGACAGACAGACACACACACACCCACACACACACACACACACGACACACACACACGTAGATGTACCCAGACAGACACACACCCACACACACACACACGACACACACACACGTAGATGTACCAGACAGACACACACACACCCCACACACACACACATGACACACACACACGTAGATGTACCAGGCAGACAGACACACACACACACACACACACACACACACACACACGTGCTCTGTCCCCAGCTGCCACTCCCAAACCTACATCCCAAAGACCTGCAAACCGATTGCTGACTCTGCAGTGCCTTCTTCGGAACAGTGGATAGTTCTTTTCCATCCTGGACTAAGTACTTAGCCATCAGATGACGTGAAACCAAATGGATAAATTATACCAGCACCACCACGGGCTTCACCACCGCCTTTGAGGGGAGTCGTCAGATCTCTTGGCCTGACACTGGGTTACCTCGGATCAAAAGACTTGTGCAACAGAGACAGAGCCTTTTTCATCTCCAGCGGCCATCACGCTACAGGTCACTTCACCCAACAGGGTCATCCGCAGAAATACGCACTGCCAAAGTAGTCACTACTGGCCATTCTAGCACCTAAGGCAGAACTCAACATCAGTCAATGGTGTAAATGAAACAAGAACTCTGTGGGACTAAACAATAGACCACCCCCCTCCTTCCTTAGCATCTCACTAATGTTGACCTGGCCTAGTGTAAGCAAATAACCATTTCGCTGCTACCTTTGAACGCTCCCACGGCTTGGCTAACCACTCTCCTGCTTACCTACGGCCCCTTCACTGACTTAGTAGGGGGAAAAGTTTTGACGTAACCAAAAGAACGCCTGGACAAACTAAAATTAAAACGCTCTACCACCCCCATTGACTTACCAATGAAACTATTCAAGGAGTTCTCCCCGGAGCTTGCTAAACCCCTCTGCTCCATCATCAATGCTTCACTCAGTCAAGCCAGATGCCCAGCTGACTGGAAGACCTCTTATGTATCACCAGTGCCCAAGTCAACCAGCCCACAATCCTTAAATCAGCTACGACCTATTGCAATCACCCCCAATACCCAGCCTAATCTGTGAAAGTTTTGTGTTTGACTGGGCTTATGCTGATATTGCAGGAGTCGTAGACCCTCAGCAATTTGGCAACATGAAAACTTCCTCCACCACTCACTGTCTTGTCAGCTTTCTCGATTACATATACCACCATCTCGAGAAACGAAAAACGTCTGTAGCTGTCGCCTTCATTGATTTCACTAAAGCGTTCGACCTAGTCGACCACAATATAATCATCAACAAAGCTATTAACCTCGGGCTTCGGAGAAGTCTTATACCATGGCTTACAGACTTCCTCAGTGACCGACGCCAAGCTGTACGCTTCCGAGGGGCTGTGTCCACCTTTCAGTCACTCACCTGTGGCGTCCCCCAAGGCACCAAGATGGGACCACTCTGCTTCCTTATGCTCATCAATGATGCCCTAAGAGAAAACCCTGCTCGCTGGAAATATGTCGACGACTCCACCATTGGGATCAGCGTCAACAATTCTGCTCCCAACTATACCGCCCTCCAGGACTTATTGAACAGTCTCCAAAACTGGGCCACCAACAACCATGTCACCATCAACCATACCAAGACCATGGTTATGCACATCAACCTCTCCTCCGACATTGTCCCACCTCCTTCCATTACCCTAGGTCCGAACGCCAGGTTATAGATTCACAGAAAGCTCCTCGAAAGCGTCACCACTGAACCCAACAAACTAAATTTGAAGCCACGTCAGTGAAGTTAGCCAAATCCTCCAGTTTCGTACTCCACCTGCTCCCGCCGACTCCGTCCTCGGGTTCCTTAACACACAGGCTCCTCGAGTGTATACGCTTGTTCGCCTTCCCGGCTCCACTATCACCTCCCACACGGTCTTGCCTCCCCTAAATAACACACAACGTAAACACCTGAAAAAATGCAAAAAGGGCGTACAAGATTATTCTCTCCTTCACCACTCACATATCAAGCGCTCAACCCACCACTGACCCTACGACTCTCTGACCATCACCGACCTCATCTGCAAATTTGGTAGAGAAAGCTTCTACATCTGACACCGGCCCCTACTACCACCTGAGATCCCCTGTCCGAGAATTGCTGTTCGACACCACAACCGCATCCAGCCCATACGTGCACGAACTGATCGCTATAAGAACAGCCCAGTCCCAACCATTGTAAAAATTATCAATAACATGTAATAAATCAGTGTATTCACTCCCAGTAAACACTGCTCCTTACACTGTCACTATGTTGAAATGAACTGTAGTTTGAGCTGATCCCCATCTAAGTTATTATATGTCTTATTTGTGTCACTTATGTTACTCGTATATTATTTGTAATTCGTAACCCATTCCCCAAATATGTAACTGTATATTTTCAGCCTTCTGGCTGCCAAGCTCTTTCAATAAACCGTTAATTATTATTATTATTATTATTACGTAAACTTGCAGAAGCTAAACGAAAAACTTGATTAACTAAGCCTCTATGACAGCTGCCGAGACCAAAGTTGCGGTGAGGGGGGAGGGGGTAGTTGTGAGGGGTGACGGGGTAGTTATGAGGGGTGAAGGGGTAGTTGAGGGGTGAGGTGTACAGGGGTGAGACAGTTGTGAGGGGGAGGGGTAGTAGGTTTGTGAGGGGTGAGGGGGTGAGTTGTGAGGGGTAGGGTGAGGTAGTTGTGAGGGGTGAGGGGTTGTGAGGGTTGAGGGGTGAGCGAGTTGTGAGGGGTGAGGGGTGGTTGGAGGGGAGGGGACAGTGGGGGTGAGGGGTAGTTGTGGGGGTGAGGGGGGGAGGAGGTGAGAGGGTGGTTGTGAGGGGTGAGGGGGTAGTTGTGAGGGGTGAGGGAGAGGGATGAGGGGATGGGGAGGGGTGAGGGGTAGTTGTGGGGTAGAGGGGTGAGGGGTAGGGTGAGGGAGTGAGAGGGTGAGTGTGAGGGTGAGGGTGAGGGGTGGGGGGTAGCGAGGGTGAGGGGTAGAGGGTGAGGGGAGGTGAGGGTGAGGGGGTAGTTGTGAGGTGAGGGGTGAGGGGTGAGGGGTGTGAGGGGTGAGGGTAGGGGTGAGGGGTAGTTGTGAGGGGTGGGGTAGTTGTGAGGGGTGGGGAGTTGAGGGGAGGGTAGAGGGGTGAGGGGTAGTTGTGAGCTGTGAGGGGAGGGGGTAGTTGTGAGGTGAGGTAGTTGTGAGAGGTAGTTGTGAGAGTTGAGGGGTAGTGGTGAGGGGTGAGGGGGTAGTGTGAGGGTAGTTGTGAGGGGTGAGGGTAGTTGAGGGGAGAAGGAGGGCTAAACTTTTCTCTCTCTCTCTCTCTATGGATCTACCTCTCCCCCATCTAAATGCTAATAATATGTTCCAGTCGAGAGCGTGGTTTGTTTCCTCACCTCTCACTTCCCCCTCTCTTTCTCTCTCACTTTTTCCCTCTCCCTTTTACTTTCAGTTTCTTTCCCTCTCCCCTTCACTCTTACTTTCTTTCCCTCTCACTCCCATTAATTTTTTTCATTTTCCAGCCTCTCATTTTCTTTCCTTCTCCCTCCCTCTCCCTCCCTCTTACTTTATTTCCCTCTTCCTTACCTTCTTTCCCTCTCCTTTCCTCTCCCCTTTTCTCCTATACTTTCCCTCTCATCCACCTCCTTACTCGCTCCCTCACTTCTCCACGTCGTCCTCACCTCTCATTTCCGTTCATCCCCCATCACCACTCTCCTCCCCTCTCACTCCTCTCCCACTCCTCTCACCATTTACCAACCCCCTCTTATCATCCTCACCTCTTTTCTCTCCCTCACCCTCTCATTCTCTCCTCACCCCTTTCATCACTCTACCACCCTTCTCATCACCCTCCTACCCCTCTCACATCTCTCACTGCTCTTCCTTCCCTCCCATCACTCTCCTATCCCTTTCATCACTTTCCCACCCCCTCTCCTGCTCCCATTCCTCCCACTCTCCCACCCTCTCACACTCTCCTCCTCTCCTCTCCCTCACCTTTTCACCATTCTCACACCTCTCACCTACTCTCCCTCGCCTCCTGTCGCACAGAGATGATGATGGTGCTGTTGCGTGTGTGTGTGTGTGTGTGTTGTGAGCATACAGGGTCTCTCTTTTCTCTCTCTCTCTCTCTCTCTCTCTCTCTCTCCTCTCTCTCTCTCTCTAGAACGTTTCCTCACTTCCCCAGTAATTTGGTCGATTACCTCTGACATTTGAGTTGTTAATTGGCTGATTATGCCAAACCTGTCTCAAAATTGGGCTAATTACACTTGACCACTGAACTATAGCTGAAATTGGATTGACCATAACTGACACTTGACCTAATAATTGGTTATAATTGGGAAGACCACATGTGACATTTAAGTTAAATAATTGGCAGCTCATGGCATACCTGACGAAAAAATTCGGCAAATTATACCTAACCTGAGACCTATTAGAGTAACTGGAAAGACCATAGCTGACATTTACTTTGATAAAATTGGCTGTAATTGGCAAGTCCATTCATGACATTTAACTTGATAATAATGGGTGATTATAACAGACGTAATGGAAAATTGGGCTCATTTACCTGACCTGTGACCTATTTTACTAATTGGATTGGCTTCTGAACTTTACCTGACTCGACTGTAATATTCCAACTTTGACCTCACCTCTAACTCTCACCTGACCTCCAACTCTCACCTAACCTCCAACTCTTGCCTGACCAACACCACAGCAACACCACCACAACAACAACACCACCACAACACCACCACCACCACAGCACCACCACCACCAGCACCACCACCACCACCACCAACAACAATAACAATACCACTATCACCAACAGCACCACCACCACCAACAACAACAAAATAACCCGCCCACCACGTTTCCAAAATTTACCATCTTGGAAATCTTGTGAAAAAGACATAAATCAAGTATGATATATTTCCCTGTTTCTTAGGGACATTTTTGTTGCCCTGACCTCTCCTCTCCTCCCCTCTTTCTTCCCTCTCCCTCTCCCCACCATCCCTCTACCCCTCCTTCCCATCTCCCCTCTCCTCTCACCCCTTTCCCTCCTCCTCCCCTCCTCTTCTTCTCATCCCTTTTCCCTCTCCCCTTTCTTCCCTTCCCTCTTCCTGGTCACCTCACTGACCTCTGACTTTTTGTCTTACTGTTCTATGATTAGCTTAAGTGACGAGGTTTTGCATACTGGTCTTCTGATTGGTTTAGACGATGATGCTTACTTTACTGTTCTCTGGTTGGTTAGTGACGCTATTTTGTTTACCACTCTCTGATTGGCCGAAGTATACCCTTTAGTTGCCTCGATCTCCCAATGACCTGTGATCTTTCATTTTACAGTTCTAAGATTGGCTGACTTGACCTTTATCTTACCTGACCTCAAAATGACCTTGATGACCTCGTAAATGACCCAAAAACTTCCAGATAGTCATTAATACCCCGGATTCATTAATGACCAAATTAATCTTCCATTCCTCTAACTCAAAGTCATCATTCTAACGATAACCGTAATTAACTTGATCAATAATTACCTTTCAGTAGTTAATGAGGTGTGCGGTGGTCAGGTGGTTACAACAATCACTTCCTGGCCTAAATATCGTTGGTTCGTTTTCTCAGGCGCCCCCAAGTCAACCCAGCTGTGAGTTGCAACAGTTGGGAAAAGAAGTGGTTGAGTACAGTGTTGCCCTACCGAAGGCCTAGTATATAGTGTGTTGGACCGTCCCTGCCTCTAGTGGACTGTATGTGAACCATCAGATGTTAAATTTAGTGGACCATGTACCGTCCCTGTTCACCTGATGTTAAATTTGTGGTCCATGTACCGTCCCTGTTCACCTGATGTTAAATTTAGTGGTCCATGTACCGTCCCTGTTCACCTGATGTTAAATTTAGTGGTCCATGTACCGTCCCTGTTCACCTGATGTTAAATTTAGTTGTGTATCGTCCTGTTTACCTGATGTTAAATTTAGTGGTCCATGAACCGTTCCTGTTCACCTGATGTTAAATTTAGTGGGCCATGTATCCTCCCTGTTTACCTTATGTTGAATTTAGTGGTCCATGTCCCAGTAGCCTTTCTGATCGTGCAACCAACACTCTGTTTACATCAGCTCTTTACAAGATATATTTCTTACAAGTTTAATGAGAAGGTCTTACCTGTTGTGTGATATCTTACCCTGGGGCAATTAATTAAGTGATGCGTCTTCTTCCTGGGGTTAAGGTATAAAGTTGTTCTTAGAGATTCTACACCTGTGGAGATTCTACACCTGTGGAGACATTCTACACCTGTGAGGACATTCTACACCTGTGGAGACATTCTACACTTCTGGGAACATCTACACCTGTGGGGACATTCTACACCTGTGAGACATTCTACCTATGGGACATTCACCTGTGAGACATTCTACACACCAGTTGGGAGATTCTACACATGTGGGGAAATTCTACACCAGTGGGAAGATTCTACACCTGTGGGACATTCTACACCTGTGGAGACATTCTACACCTGTGGGAGATGTACGCCTGTGGGGAGATTGTACACCTGTGGGAGATTCTACACCTGTGGATTCTACACCTGTGAGATTCTACACCTGTGGGGACATTCTACACCTGTGGGAAATTCTACACCTGTTGGAGATTCTACACCTGTGGGGCATTCTACACCTGTGGGGACATTCTACACCTGTGGAGACATTCTACACCTCTGGGGACCATCTACACCTGTGGGGACATTCTACACCTGTGGAGACATTCTACACCTATGGGGACATTCTACACCTGTGAGGACATTCTACACCTGTGGAGATATGCTACACAAAGTGGGGAGATTCTACACCTGTGGGAGATTCTACACCTGTGGGGACATTCTACACCTGTGGGGACATTGCACCTGTGGGGAGATTGTACACCTGTGGGAAGTGTACACCTGTGGGAGATTGTACACCTGTGGGAGATTCTACACCTGTGGGGACATTCTACATCTGTGGGGAGATTCTACACTTGTGGGAAATTCTACCTGTGGGACATTCTACACCTGTGGAGGCATTCTACCTGTGAGGACATTCTACACCTGGGAGATTCTCCACATGTGAGATTCTACACCTGTGTGGAGATTCTACACCTGTGGGGACATTCTACACCTGTGGAGACATTCTACCTGTGGGAGATTCTACACCTGTGGGGAGATTCTACACACCTGTGGAATTCTACACCTGTGGAGATTCTACACCTGTGGGGACATTCTACACCTGTGGGGAATTCTACACCTGTGGGGAATTCTACACCTGTGGGGAGATTCACCTGTTGGGACATTCTACACCTGTGGGGAGATTCTACACCTGTGGGGACATTCTACACCTGTGGAGGTGTACACTTGTGGGGACATTCTACACCTGTGGGGAGATTCTACACCTGTGGGAGATTCTACACCTGTGGGAGATTCTACACCTGTGGGGGACATTCTACACCTGTGGGAGATTCTACACTTGTGGGGACATTCTACACCTGTGGGGACATTCTACACCTGTGGAGACATTCTACACCTGTGAGGACATTCTACACCTGGAGAGATTCTCCACATGTGGGGAATTCTACACCTGTGTGGAGATTCTACACCGTGGGGACATTCTACACCTGTGGAGACATTCTACACCTGTGGGAGATTCTACACCTGTGGGGAGATTCTACACCTGTGGGAAGATTCTACACCTGTGGGAGAATTCTACACCTGTGGGGAGATTCTACACCTGTGGGGACATTCTACACCTGTGGGGAGATTCTACACCTGTGGGGAGATTCTACACCTGTGGGGAGATTCTACACCTGTTGGGAAGATTCTACACCTGTGGGGAGATTCTACACCTGTGGGGACATTCCACACCTGTGGGGAGATTGTACACTTGGGGGACATTCTACACCTGTGGGGGAGATTCTACACCTGTGGGGAGATTCTACACCTGTGGGGAGATTCTACACCTGTGGAGGTTTCAGTATTACACACAGTATTAATATCATGTCTTGTTTCTAATAGTTTATGGCCAGGACATGGTATGGTCTGGCCAGGACATGATAGTAGGTAGTAAGCTGCTACCAATTAGAGGTACTACCGCCTGGGAAGATATTGGAAGCATAATGTGTTGTTTAATGGTAGACCCTTGCTGCCATATGCATCACAAAATTTGTGACCAAGTCCTGCTGATCTGAATTTTTGCTCATTTACACACAATTGCAAGGTCTCAATTGTTTTCTTAATGGACAGCACAACATACATAATGTACAGTATATCATTTCTCACTCATGATTTATTTTTTCGTTTTTCTATTTATTTATAGTTATAACACACACACACATACACATATACACATAACATACATATACATATTATACACATACACACACAACATTAATATTAATACACACACACACACAACACACACACACAACACACAACATTTTTTTATTTTATTATTATTATTATTATTATTATTATTATTATTATTATTATTGATATTGATATTATTGATATTGATATTGATAGTATATAATATAATATTAATATTAATATTAATATTAATGTTAATGTTAATGTTAATGTTAATGTTAATATTAATACTAACATCATCATCATCATCATCATCATCATCATCATCATCATCATCATCATCAATCATCATCAATCATCATCAATCATCATCATCATCATCATCATTCTGTGGCTCCTGACGACCGACATTCAGTCACTACCACCTGGAGGTGGAGGAAGGTCCTGGGGGATGAGTCGCTGCACCAACTCTGGCCTGACACCGTCAAGATCCTGCGCTGATCCAGGCTTCACATTCCCGGCTATCGCCTTGCAGACGTCGATCTCCTCTGTCAAACTCTTCTGCGTAATAAAAATGTCGTATTCTCCTCGCTGCTGCAGCTGGTGAAGGCCGACGAAAGCCTGGTTATTCCGATCCTAATGCTCCTGTAAAAGGTCGAGCACATCCGTCACTGAAGAGGAGAATCGGGAGCACTTGCAACGTGTGCTCCAAAACTGGTCTCCAGCGACAAACACATCCGCAGTTGGATGAGCTTGTTGTTTGGAGCATGCTGTCAAGGTCCACCATCGTGGAGTAATTCTGTAACGCCGCCTCCACTCACGTGACGTTCGGTGAGAGGGTGGGGTGAACAGATGCCTTGGGAGCTGTTGGGTAGCAAGAGTGCCTGCAGGACGCCGGTGTGTGGAGGAGAGGTACTGGCGTTGATGCGCGCACCATGAGAGGAGGGTGGGTTAGCGCCAGGGTCGCCAAAGTACCTCAAAACGCAACTTTTCTCCGTGGTTCTCTGAAGTTCCATCTCTCTGCTTCGTCGTCCATCCACCTCAGAATTGTGGCAATGTCCGTCACAGGTGGAGGATGAGAGTCTGTGAGGGGAATGGTTCTCCCATCTGACGTTGTCCCTTCTTACGCCCATCTTTGTGCGTGGACTCCACTGTTTAGTATATAAAGTGGCGCTCAACAGCTCGAACCACATAAATATGACATATAAATATTCTGTCCGGAGTGAGGCAGTGCGGTGTGTGTGTGTCTGAGAGAGCAGATGCACTTCGTGGTCTTAATGCCGTGTCTTAGAGACGCGGCGGGGGGGAGACCGTCAGTGTCCCTGATGTCACACGAGAAGGTGTACGCCTGCGTGCTCCGTGGGTACCAAAAAAACAGGCCAATGCTCAACTCTCAGCTCTAGACACACACATACACTGACACTAACACTGCCACCGTCACAGCACTGAACACGCACATCGCGGCGAAACACAACACAACACACTAATAGTCGATGCGCATCACATCCCCGCTAACTGTCCATCATTCACACACTTGTAAGTCCACAGATCCTAGTCATTGTTCCATGAAGATTACAAGTGTTCCTGAAAAATGCAGTGATGGGTAGGGAAACACTAAAACACTTGAAGTCCATTTATTTATGGATAAGAGAATTACAAGTGGTGACTAGCGTGCATTGCACGGCTCACATGTCAGACTGAGACTGCTTTGCCATATGGCAGCTCGGGCAATGTTGCTACATAACTGTGTAGTGTTGCCAGCAATTTATATACATAGATGGTGCTTCCACATAAACTTATATATGTTGTACTGCACAGTAGCTTAGATTCATAACCTACAATTATTATTATTATTATTATTATTATTATTATTATTATTATTATTATTATTATTATTATTTTTATTATCATTATCATTACTATCATTATCATTATTATTATCATTATTATCATCATTATCATCATATTATTATTATTATTATTATTATTATTATTATTATTATTATTATTATTATTTATTATTATTATTATTCGCCCCCAGGCCCTGATATGGGTTAGTGACGTGCCCGGTGTAATCCTAAATCGTCTGGCACACGTTATGTTCTGCCAGAACACGGTATAATCATGGTTTCTGTCATGAAGAGCGAGCGTCCATGAGTTGTTCTAAGGTAAAACAGATATGTTGTTCAGTGGCGTTCCATATCGAATATATATATAGGACTTGACCGTCTTAGTATGGAAGTAAGTGTTATGTGGGTGGTCCTGGTAGTGAGGCTAGGTGTGTTTTGACGACAATAAAGAGTATATAAAGCTTGAGTTAATCTGTTACACCACACCTGTCATACTGCACCTGTTACACCTGTCAATTGAACATCTAGTCTGAGTTATTGTACTTTCTTGCTGCAGGTTAATTAGTCATAACCTTAGTGTTGCTACCGTGAAAAAGGTAATTTAGTGTTGTATATATCTTCTTTGTATAGTTTTAAGAACAGGTAAGTTGTGGTTAAGGAACAGAAAATAACCGTGTTTTTAAGGTAGGAAACACAGAATAGTTTTTATTCTAATTTGTCAACGTTTTTTTTATAGATTTTGTATCAAAGTGAAGAAGTCAGCGGTTTAGCTACTGTCCACCGCACGCACTCACTAATGCGAACGTTAAAAGTCAAGCTAAAGTTATTACAACGGTCAACACACTTTTTTCTGGTACAAGGTTTTTAAACGATTTTAAGTAAATTTGGGGCAGAATCCAAATATGACTTTGGTTTTTGTCTATCACATCAGGATTTTGAGATATACCATATTGCACTTTTTGTTGGAAACGTAAACTTTGATCAAATTGACGGTTTAAACATGTATACAAATTTTTCAGCATTATAATTTGTATTTTTCTATAACCAAAATTTTAATATCAAATTGGAAAGTTAATGCACATATAATATTTAAATGTAACATTGAAGGGTGAAAAAAAACAATGTACGGTAGAAATAGTGCAAGTATTAAGACTGACAGTTACATAAACTTCTTTTTGGCCGATCTCTTATGTACAGCTTCTGAAATGTCTCTCATCAACCCAGCAGTAGTCCGCCATCATGTTCGAGTCCCATCGACCTTGGAACGTTCTTCCATTACTTTAATGTCTTGATGAAAGCGCTCCTTGCTCTCGCTCACTTCTCCCAGATTTTCTGAAACTCGTCCAAGTGACTGTGTGTTAGTGAACCTTGATACTCATTCTGCATCCAAATGCTTGTAAACTCAAGAGCAGCTCTTCCACAATTTCTTGATAGTTGTCCGCTTTCTTGTTCCGTAAAGTTCCGCACCACATTAGAGAAAAGCATTTCAGTTCTTGCCTGTGCCTCAGTCATTGTTGCAAGGAAGTGTGGATCTCTGAGTAGTGTTCTTATTTGAGGTCCATCAAAATCCCTGCCTTTTTCTTCTCGTCGCTAAGACTTGAAAGGTTGAGCATATATATCTGAAACACTTCCACTATGATCAAGAGCCTTGACGAATTGCTTCATGATACCAAGTTTTATGTGCAGAGGAGGAAGGACAATGTTTTTCCTGTCAACCAGAGGATCGTTAATGATATTCTTGTCACCAGGCGTCAAACTATGTCTTGGTGGCCAATTCTTTTCAATGGTCTGTTGTAGCCCTGCTGTCCCAGTAGCACAGAAAACAGGGGTATTTTGTACCTCCTTGCTGGCCCAATAGAAAGTTTACCATTTTCAAGTCCACACAAATTAACCATTCATGAGCATGGTATTGCAACCTCTAGAACAGTCTTAATGCCATACCCTTCTTTAATTTGTACAGAATGTCCGATTGGAATTGAACCATACTTGTTTTCGTTATGAAGAAGAACACATTTCAAGCTCCTTTTAGAACTGTTCAAAAAAGTCTCCAATCCTTACTATCATATGCTGGTAGTTCCATGGAGAGAAGAAGTCCTTCTACATCATTACAAAAACAAGCTGGTCATATGAATAGTATTAGCACCACCAGTTGCTCTTCTCTGTTGCGATAGAGGCACTCGTGCCAGGTTTTAGAGTCGTTTCTCTTGAAGCCTGGAAGCTAACAATTCAGCAGACTGTTTTGGCAAATTTAGACCTCTGACCAGATCATTCAATTCTGACTGAGTAAACAACGTTGGCTTTTCAATCTTCACCAGATGGCTTTAAAGATTAGTCTCTTCATCTTCGCAGGTAGAAACAGGTGAATTCGGTCTATATCCTCAATCTCTGATAGCTCAGTAAATTCTGGCACGTTACGTGATGGAGCAAATCGAGATCAGATTTGGTTCAGCACCTTAAAGTTAGTAAAAACAGTTAAAAGGTTTCATGCAAGAAAAAAATATTTTTGTAGACCAGTGTTATCAAAGAGCAACTTTCGAAAATATAGAACCACTAGCCATAAACTTCAAAGTAGTTACCTGCCTGTCTTGAATAGGAATTAATTAGCCACCAACATCAAAATTAATTACCTGTATGCCTTAAAAATAGGAATTAATTAGCCATCAACATCAAATTAGATGCCTACAGGTCCGAAAATATCTATTAATTAATGTCCAGACGTTAAGTATCATTTATAACCCTTTGAGAAGATGATTTAACCTTGAGGACGATGATTTAACCCTTTGAAGACGATGATTTAACCCTTTAAGGACGACGGTTTAACCCTTTGAGGACGATAGCTTAACCTTTGAGGACGACGATTTAACCTTTTCAAGACGATGCTAATCAGCTAGGGTGTGTAACGCACAGGAGATATAATATTTTACAATTCTATGTACAGCTTACACAAAATACCACAGGATACCAGATGAACTTATAAACAAAAATAATGTGTGTTTTAGGTCACGTTTGTTGGGGAGAGAAGTGTTTACAATCTCAAGGGTTTAGGTGGGGGGGGAATAGGAGAAGGGAGGAAAGAAGGTGGTGGAGAGGAAGAGAAGGAGTAGGGTGGATATGGCATTGTGTATAAGGGAAGGGATAGGGTAGGAGGAGGGTATGTAGGGGTAAGATACATAGGGGGAAGCAAAGGAGGAGGAGAGAATCTCCCCCACCACACCACTTCCTAATGTCTCCACCCATCAAAGAAAGTGACCAATAATAAACAGGTAAACTTTCGTCATTCTCAAAGCGTGATAATAAAAATCCCTAATTAAACCAATTTTAACGAAATTCTAGACAATTTAGGGAGATAATAACAGATAATTAACATATAATTAACTATTATTACATATCACTTATTAGATGGAAGTTATTTAATTATTGTCAGTAAACCTAAAAAAGTTTAATTGGTTTATATTTGGTTTACCTGAGTTTTATGTCTCAGTCAGGTAAGGTTTGAGGGCACACACACACACACACACACACACGTGTTTTGGGTCTGGAAATAGACAAGGACGTTCCCCGAAGGCGCTCCTGGTTTTAGGCAGCCAGGCCTCCTGTTTGGCCCTGCCCTCCCTGCTATATCCCAACGTCCTACGATTTTCACACCGATCTATTCAGCAAAAACATTCTAGTGATTAGTGAACGATTGATTACTGAGCAGTGTTCCTATAGTGCACTCCATGAAAAACACAAAAGCAGTAATGGAGGTGACTGACCCGACCTAAACTGACCTCAATTCTCCTGGCTTTACCTGACCTTACTCTCAAGTGCTCCAGAAGGACCTAATCTGAAGGCTGGAGCACACCTGCATCGCCCCTGCTACTGTCCTGGCCACGTGGCCACACACCTGCAAGCTCCAAGTTTGGCGTGCAGGCCGAGTTTCAGTTGGCTCTGCACCCTGGTATATCCCAACGCTATACCAGCTCTACTACACGGGACTTTCTCAGCAAAAACATTCAAGTGATCAACATAAGAACATAAGAACATAAGAATGGAGGAAACTGCAGCGGGCCTATTGACCCATACTGGGCAGTCCTGCTTATACCAAACCCCATGCTCATATAAGCATCCAACCTATGTTTGGAAGCTATCCAGCTTATTCGAGTTAATGATGATATTTGGTAACTTGTTCCATTCACTCCACTACTTGTTTCCCCAAACCAGTACCACTCTCTTCTTTCTCGCCGAAATCTAAATTTGTCTAATTTAAAACCATTGTTACGAGTTCGCTCCTGGTTGATAGTTTATACCTTTTGTAATGTCCCACGGTTTAACCCTTTCGACTTCTCCATTTATACACCCCCATCATGTCGCCCTCACTCTGCTGCCCTCGCGGGAGTGCAAATTAAGATGCTTTTAACCTGTCTCTGTACTCAAGGTTCCTCATGCCCAGGATAGTCTTGTCATTCTCCTTCGATTCTTTCCAAGGGATTCATATCCATTCTGTAATATGACCAGAACTGAATCATGCATCCAGGTGAGGTCTCTGCCAAGCGCTAGATATAATTTTAAGATGACCTTGCTAGTCTTGTAACTAACACTCTTGCATGAACCCAAGCATTTCTTATTAGACTTGTTTCGAGCAAAACATTGTTCATCTGGTAACTGGTTTCCTGTTTTCACATCTCCTATACTGAGCACTTTACATTTGTCCACATTGATCTTCATCTGCCATTTTCCTAAATTTTCGCCATTCGAAAATTTGGTTTAGATCTTCCTGTAGTTTTGGTGGAATCTTGCCTGAGTTAATACACTTATTTAAGTGTCATCATCAGCAAATTGACTTATGTTGCTGTCTATGCTGATATCTATGTTGCTTATGTATATAAAAATAATAAGTGATTATCATACAGTGTCGAAAGTGCATCCCAAGGAAAAGCCAGACAGTGGGCACTTTATAGGTCACCTTCAAAGTGCCAGTGACAAGGACCACCGCAGTGTTTACATATATCAGAAAACTGTGTCGCCAACCCCAAGCGCCAGGGACAAGGACCCACGGTTTTTATGACTGACAAATATTAACAGAAGTCTACCAGTGTCAGTGGCCCTCAAAGTGCCACCAATCACCAAGCAGTTTTATTTAATAAGTCATTAGAATCGGGCCTAGTGCCAGAAGCTTGGAAACTTGCAAATGTAGTTCCGATTTTCAAAAAGGGTGATAAATCAATTGCATCAAATTACCGTCCCATTAGTCTCACTTCAATCATAGGCAAGTTGCTAGAGTCAATTATTGCTACAAAAATCAGAAGCCACCTTGAAACATTCAACTTAATTCATTCTTCTCAGCACGGGTTCACCCAGGGACGTTCTTGTCTCGCAAATTTGCTTAGCTTTTTCAGAAGTATATGAGCGGTAGATAATGATAAGTCATATGATATAATTTATTTAGATTTCAGTAAAGCATTCGATAGAGTCCCTCATGAGATTGATAAGAAGGTAGAAGCTATGGAATAGGTGGATCATTATTAAAATGGATTAGGTCATGGTTAACTGGTAGGAAACAAAGAGTCAGCATAAATGGATTAAGTCAGACTGGGTGCGGTCAAAAGCGGAGTTCCCTAGGGATCTGTATTAGGCCCTGCTGCTTTGTTATATTCATTAATGATCTTGATTTAGGCATAACTAGTAGGATTAGTAAATTTGCAGATGATACCAAAATGGGGAGAGTGATAAATTCAGACAGTGACTTTGAACACTAAAGAGATCTAGATACCTTACATGTGGTCAGTAGACTGGCAAATGAATTTTAATACTGATAAATGCAAGGTACTACAGATAGGGAAGACGAATACAAACGTTAAGTATAAACTAGGTAACACGGAAATAGAAAACTCAGTTTGTGAAAAAAGATCTAGGTGTATTTGTTAGCAACGACTTGAAACCTAGAAAACAATGTATTAGTGTTCGCAACAAGGCAAACAGGATTCTTGGGTTCATCTAGGTCTGTGAGTAACAGAACTGCTGACGTTATCTTGAAACTTTACCTAGCATTAGTGAGGCCACACATGGATTATGCGGTTCAGTTCTGGTGTCCTTATTATAGAATGGACATAGATTCTTGGAGAGAGTACAAAAGAGAATGACAAAATGATCCATAATATTAGAAACCTTCCATATGAAGAAAGACTGAAAGCTTAGGCTACATTCATTAGAGAGGCGTGGGGAGTTAGGGGAGATATGAGAGGTACAAGGGTAAGGACAATTATGACAGAAGATGTTCTAGCTCAGTAATAACGAAATAACTAGAACAAATGGCTTTAAATTAGATAAATTCCGATTCGAAAGGATATAGGCACACTGGTTTGGTAATAGAGTTGTATATGGAATAGGGCTACTGAGTTATAGTAGGATCAGACGCTAGGAGCTTCAAGACGAAGTTGCATAGGCACATGGAAGTACTAGGATGGGTGTAGGGATCTGTACAATCTAAAGTGTGGGTACGGTTATCCTGATGGCAGTGTAATCGCGCGACTCAAGTCACTGAACATATTCCATGCACGCAGCCGTAGACAGGCCGTCATACACATAAGCCCATTAGGACCGTAACCTCCACTAGGAAACCGGAGAAACCCACCTTGACAGACCGTACCATTTCACTGAAGTTCCACGATATGGCATGATTCTCCCGTCTCTTCTGCTATCCAACGTCACTTCCCTAGTTAACAAGTTTGGACGAGCTGGCAACTACAGTCAGGTCAGCCTCTGCGAAAGCCGTCGTTGCCATATGTGAGCCTGGCAAATTGTGCCTGAAACGGTCATATTGAGGATATCAACTCTTTCATCACCTTCGTTCACATAGGCGGAGGGGCGTTGCCTCTTCTGTCAAGATGACCACGCCCGTCACGCCTGGATGTTCAAGACCCAGCCAGCAGATGTGGAAGCATTATGGGTACGTGTTGTGCCACGGCCCACCTCTCACCTGCTTCCATCATAATCTGTGTGCATACCATCCGCCTCGCCACCCACCAGAAACACTTTATCAGTCATCTTCTACCACCTCAGACCACCTCAGAGTTAGGTACCATGTGCCGAGTTAGTATTATGTGGGGATTATAATGAAATTGACACCACTGATATCCAGGACCAGCTGTCACTATCAAGGTTGTGAACTTCCCACACATTGTCAAAATACCTTTTGACCTTATCTTGACTTAGCGGACCAGTACCAACCACCTCTACCAATGGCTCCTATCGGGTGTAGCCACACTTATCAGTGCTCTGGTCCCAGCTGCCACTCCCACGCAAGTACAGAGACCCTACATCAAGACCTACAGGCCGATTACTGACTTGCAGTGCGCCTTCGGCAGTGGATAGTTCACCATCCCTGATTGAAGTACTTAGCGGGATGACGTGGAAACCAAATGGAAAATTATACAAACACCACCACGGATGACACACACACACACACACACACACACACACACACACACACACACACACACACATACACATCATCTTTAAGGTGTGATATTAAACACTATTTTAACAGGAAGAGACGATGACGAACACTCAGACATGGTTCACATACATTACCTCCAGAGTCATGCCCGAGTTGTGGTTGTGGTGATAATTGTGGTTGTGGTGGTAATTGTGGTTGTAGTAGTAGTTGTGGTTTTAGATGTGGTCGTGCTTGTGATGTATTCTCTCTCTCTCTCTCTCTCTCTCTCTCTCTCTCTCTCTCTCTCTCCTCACCATCTCCCCCTCCCTATTCCCCACTTCTCTCCCTCAACTCCTCTCACCTCCTCACTCCCTACCCACTAATTCTCATTTTCCCTCCCCACCTCTTCCTCATCCTTCCTCATTTAACCCCATCTCCACCTCCTCCTTCCCCCCTCCTCCTACACCCTACTCCTCCCTATTCCTCCCCGCCTCCCCCACTCCTCTTCCTCCTCACTC
Source organism: Homarus americanus (assembly GCF_018991925.1). NCBI lineage: Eukaryota > Metazoa > Arthropoda > Malacostraca > Decapoda > Nephropidae > Homarus > Homarus americanus. The sequence continues at coordinate 9,523 of NW_024745177.1, read as the reverse complement.
CTACCCACTACTTCATCCTACTCCTCTCTACTTTTCCTAGCCTCCCTCCATTCCTCGCTACTCCCACTCCTCCTCCAATTCCTCCTCCTCCCCCCTCCCCATCCTCTTCCCCCTCCTCCCCCCTACCATTTATTGCCCCTTTGATCTCGCTTCATCTCTGATAACAAGGGAATCCACTTATCACCTCCTCATTTGCATACAGCCAGCGATCATGAATTACTTCGCCGTTTTTACTGTGTGGGATACTGGTGTTTGGTAGAGCGGGGGGAGGAGGGGGGGAAGGAAGGAAGTGGGAGGGAGGAGGGAAGAGGAAGGAGGAGGAGAAGGAGGTGGATTAGAGGAGAGGAGAAGGAGGGGAGAAGGGGGAAGAGTGAGAGTAAGGAAGTGGGGGGAAGAGGGAAGAGAAGGAGAAGGAGAAGAGGAAGGTGGATTGGAAGAGGGGGAGGAGAAGGGGAGAAGGAAAAGGAAAGGAGGAAAAAGAGGAGGAGGGAAGAGGGAAGGAGGAGGGAAGGAGGAGAGACGAAAGAAACGGGAAGAGGAGGAGGAGAATAATTAGTATGAGGGGAAATATGACACGGAAAATGAAAAAGAAGGGGAGGACGAAGAAAAAGAGGAGAAAGAGGAGATGGTGGAGGAGGATAGAAGATGAGGAAGAAGATGAAGATGAGGAGGATAGTCGAAAGAGGAGGATAGAATGGGAGGAAGAGGAGGAGAAGACAAAGAGAAGGAGAAGAAGGAAAACCACCTAACTAAACATATCACCTCCAGGTAACGTTATATAAACATTTACTTCCTTAAACAGACAAGTAAACATTCATTATTTTTATTACGTATTTTTTCTTGTATTTTATTACTACTATTTTATGTTCACTTTTGTATTACCATCAAAAGACAATTAGAATGTATAAGTCATTTTAATTACTTTTTTTTGGGGGGGTATAAAATTTCTGATTTGTGTAGAGAAATATTATACACACACACACACACACACACACACACACACACACACACACACACACACACACACACACACACATACACACAAACTCCTCCCCATCACAGTTCACCAAGCCAAAATGAATACACGTATAGACGTATAGTACAGCTTTTTCGACCATTTACCTTCATCAACACACTTCCAAAAAAAGAATAAATCGAGTCAATTGGTTTAGTCCATTTGTATAACCCTTAATTATTTTTGTTTGTGAACTATTTTGTCAGAATGGTTTCTATAATAAAAAGTAATGAAGTGATGTTTTCAATTAGTTCAAATCACTCCCTATACGGTGGTAAAAGCTGTAGGGGTAGGGATAGAGACAGGACTGTTTTGAGGGGTATATTATATATACGTATCCCGTCACAAGTTGTATTAAAAACATGTAGGTCAATGGTGATTTGTTGGGATTGAAATAACTTTTTTTTAAGTCAATTATTTGTTATTGTTGTTGGTTGTTAATTGACACTGTTGTTGTTATTGTGATGATGATGGTTGTTGTTGTTGATGTTGTTGCTGGTTTTGTTGTTTTTTATATTATTATTGTTGTTGTTGTTGTTTATATTACTGTACATAGGAAGAGTATGCAGGCTCTCTCTCTCTCTCTGTATTTGATTTACCTTTCTATTCATCGTTTTCTCCCTTTCTCCCTCACCATTTACCTACCTCCCTTCCTCCCTCCATCACATCCTCCCTACCTGCTAGACTCACACTAGCGCATATCACCATATAGCGCAACTCACACACACACACACACACACACTACTTCAGGAGTCTTCAGATAATCACATTAGAGCCAGATACGTGACCTCCATCCCTCCTCTCCCTCCCTAACGCAGACGGACAGGTGGCGTGTGTGTGTGTGTGTGTGTGTGTATGGATACGTCTGGATAGTTAGGATAAAGATATTGAAGGATAACATTTTACTTCACTCTCAGTCATCTCTCTTTCTCCTCTCTCTCTCTCTCTCTCTCTAGAGCGAGGTGACAACAACTCTCGTCTGTTTCAACATGATATGTTTTGAAGTTTGGAAGACGTCAGAGTGAGTAAGGTATAGAGGTAAAGAAAGGGAAGGTGGAGGGAGAGGGGCGAGAAAGGGGGAAGTGGATAGGGAGGGATGGAGAGGAGAGAGAGGAGGGGAGGGAGAGAGGAGAGAGGAGAGGGGAGGGGAGGGAGGGGGGGCGAGAGGGGCGAGAGAGGGGGATGGAGGAGAGGGAGGGATGGAGAGGAAGAGAGAAGGAGGGGGAGGGAAAGAGGAGAGAGAGGGATGGATGGGGAAGGAGGGAGAGAGGGGAGAGAGAGAGAGAGAGGGAAGAGAAAGGGATGGGGGAGGAGGGAGGATAGGAGATGGAGATGGAAGAGGAGAGGGGAGGGATGGAGAGGGAGAGAGAGGGAGGGGGAGGGAAGGAGGAGGGGAAATAATGGGGGAAGATGCGATAATGTTGAGAGAGAAAGAGGGGGAGGGGCGAGAGAGAGAGGGGAGGGAAAATCGAGAGAGAGAGAGAGAGATGTAATATTGAGAGAGAGAGAGAGAGATGTGGAGACTATTCAGAGAGATAGACAGAGAGAAAGTGATACATGTAATGCCAATAGAGAGAGAGAGAGAGAGAGAGAGAGAGAGTATTGTATTCAGATGTGTAAATGGTCTCAGTTGTTCATGAGGGAAGTGTGGAGGGAGGTGTGTAAGTGACAGTAGTTGATGATGAGGGGGAGGTGTAAGTGACGGTAGTTGATGATGAGGGGAGGTGTAAATGATGGTAGTTGATGATGAGGAGGTGTGTAAGTGACGGTAGTTGATGATGAGGAGGTGTGTAAGGATTGGTAGTTGATGATGAGGGGAGTGTAAGGACGGTAGTTGATGATGAGGAGGTGTGTAAAGGACCAGAAGGATGATGAGGAGTGTTGAGTAGTTGATGATGAGGAGGTGTAAATGGCTCATGGATTTTTTTTTGTAAAGTTAATAAGTTGGTTTGGCCTCATCAAGATGGGATTTAGGGGAAGGAGAGAAGGAAGGAGAGAAGGAGAGAGGGAGAGGAAGGAGGAGAGGAAGGAGGGGGGTAAGGAGGGGGGAAGGGGAAGGAGGGAAGGAGAGGAAGAGAGGTGGAAGGAGGGGGAAGTAGGGGGGAAGGAGAGAGTGAAGGAGGGGGGAAGGAGAGAGTGAAGGTGAGAGAGGCTAGGGAATAGATTAAGGAAGCGAGTGAAGGAGGGAAGGAGGTTGAGAGAAAAAAATTAAGGGAGGCAGTGAGATAATTTAGGAGTGATAGGGTGGAGATAATGAGTGAGGGAATGAGAGAGAGACTAAGAGTGAGTGAAGGTGAGTGAGAGAGAGTGAATGAGAGTGAGCACTGAGCATGGTTAAGCGAGAGAGAGAGAGAGAGAGAGAGAGAGAGAGAGAGAGAGAGTGGGTAGAGGAGAGACAGAGAGAGAGAGAGAGAGAGGGAGAGTGGGTAGGGGAGAGACAGAGAGAGAGAGAGATATAGAAGGAGAAAGAAAGAATAAATATAAAAGAAAGTAAGAATCACCCATCACATCATCATAACACTGTACTCTACCTACAATGACAGCTGCGAATTCATCTCTCTCATCTATCAATCATACTCATCATCATCATTATCATCATCATCATCGTCACATACATCTATCAATCTATCATCAACCTTGTAAATACATTTTTTTTCGTTTTTTTTTGTGTGTTTTTTTACCCACGTTTTTACCAGATAACCAACTCGATCTCAGTGCAGTACGATAGTTTGAGATGACTCAGGTGTTTTCCAAGCCTCGATCAGTGTTGACGGGCGTACACACACACACACACACACATCAGCCTCATTGCTGTTAATCCCAACCAGTTTAGTGAGTGTAATGAGGAAATAAGTAAATACTACGCAGATTTAAGTACTATCAAGGCACACATAAGTACACTACACTTCACTACACTACTTCAACTACCGAATTGCTCCTTGGGTCTTACAAGCTCTGAGAACTTCCTCGTTATGGGACTAAAAATCTATAGCTAGAAGTTCAGTGCTTGTGGGTGATTGAGTGGGGTGGGTGGGTGGGTGGCTAGATGGGTGAGTAAGTGAGTGAATGAGTGAGTGAGTGAGTGAGTTCCTTTGTTTTTTTCTTCATCTCTTCTTTTCGTCTCCTCCTTTATCTTTCTCTCTATTTACATCATCCTTCTTCATCTCCTTTTTCTTCCCTCTTGTTTATTTCCCTCTTCATCTTCTTGCTCCCCTTTTATCTCCTCATCTCCTCGTCTCTCACTTCATTAGAGACTCCCTCACCTCTCGCGGTCTGGTGGTACACGACTCCCTCATCTCGAGGTCTGGCTGTGTACGACTCCCTCATCTCGCGGTCTGGCGGTACACAACACCCTCCTCTCGAGGTCTGGTGGTACTCAACTCCCTCAACTCGCGGTCTGGCGGTGTACGACTCCCTCATCTCGCGGTCTGGCGGTGTACGACTCCCTCCTCTCGCGGTCTGGTGGTACACATAGTCACGGTCCAGGGTACACCTTCACTCTCTAACCCTCTCTCACCATGAACGGCTACGAGTTTGATAACGTGGCGCGGATACGTCCGGATACGCCGACCTGCCCCAAGAAACTAAACCTCCTAGTTCTCCAGAAGTTTTTTGAAGCTAATGGGATCGTGGGGGTCACCAAGGTGGAACGTCTAAAGCTCCATGGTGACATCAAGATCACCTTCGTCGAGAAGGGCATGCCCGCACAGCTCGCGGAGATCCCAGGCATCAACGGCATTCCTTTTAAAATGATTGCCTACATGTGGGACAACTTGAAGCTGGGTGTAATCTCCAACGCCGAAATTGCCCACATGGACAAAGCAGAGCTGAGTGAGCTCCTCAAGGAGCAGCAGCTCCAAGTTGTGAAGAAGCTGTCCGACACCACTGCCCTCATCGGACACCACTCCACCCTACCCAAGGAAGCTCAACTGGCGTGGGTAACCGTGCCAGTCAAGCCCTACTGCAGACCGAAACGGTGTTACAAATGCCAGCACTATGGACACACTGTAAACAAGTGTGAGGCGCAGGAAGACACCTGCTCCATGTGTGGCAGCCCTGGACACCGCTACACGGTCTGCCCCAACAAAGAGAAAAAATGCGCTGCCTGTGGTGGCCCACACTCCTCCGCCGACCGGACCTGCCCCAGATGGAAGGAGGAATGCAGGGTAGCCAAGGCTCGTCTTGAGAAAAAACTGAGCTACAAAGAGGCCCTCCTTGCTGTACGCTCCCAAGAAAAGAAAAAACCAGCAGAAAAGAAAAACCAAGAAAAGAAAACTCAAGAGAAGACGCCCACCACACAGAACCAAGAACACCACGTGGCCCGTGGAGCTGAAGCCCACGTGGTCAACCTCACCGTCTCTGACTTCTTCCACACTGTAGTGATGGGTTGTCAGACCACAGCTTACATCTCAGAAACTCCAGTCTGACCCGACATTAGGGAGGTCAAGTGTAGGGTAACTCACACGGCCCCACCTGATGACTTCTCCAGAAGATATAACTTATAGTCTCTGAAAACAGTCCAGACTTGACCCGACATTAGGGAGGTCAAGTGTAGGGTAACTCTCACGGTTGACCAAGGATTGTAAATCAGCCAGGCTCCCCTCCCATGTCACACATGTAAGGGGGCACCGGCCGGCTCTCTCCCAATATACACACGGCCCCATCTGATGACTTTCCCAGAAGATAAAACTTATAGTTTCTGAAAAAGTCCAGACCTGACCTCACATTGGCCAGGTCAAATGTAAGGAGACCCTTCGCCGCCCCCCCCCCGACCAGCTGAATCTGACGGCTCGCATCCCAATATATAGGACGTCCTAGTCCTCCCTCAGGAAATTTCGCAGAGTCAGAGAGAGAGACACACAGGGATCGGAGGAGGAGGTCCACCACAGCCGAGTCCCGCTCACGGGAGGAGAGTCATGCAGGACTTCCCTCCCCGACTTCCCTCCGGTGTCCCAGCTAAGCAGTCGCCCTCCCGACACCAGTGTCCCAGCTAAGCAGTCTCCTTGCTAGGCCTTTCCTAGGTCACGTGAGTGTTTGTCAGAGCTTTCCACGGGATGAGTTACTTATGTGGGAAGTGTACTCATTTCATGTTCGTGTCCGAGAGTCAAAGCGTCTAGTAACGTAATATGATGTCCTAGTAACGTAAATATAATGTCCTAGTAATTTCAATAGAAGGTGTTATTAATGTGTCCATGTCATGTTCGTAATTAATAAAGAGTTGTAACGAAGCAGTGTTTGAGAAGTCGCCTTTAAGAACGTAATAGATGTGTATTGACGTAAAAGATACGATAAGTGTACGATAAGTGTAAATAACTATCACGGCCACGCTACCAAAATCTTCCTCTCTTTTATACTCTTATACTATCAATATTCTACCTATATGTAATCTTCTTCTTGTGAGATTTGTCTCATTACAACACCTATGAGGACTTAATACACGAGGAAGACGAACAACAAGACCCAAACACAAACGAATGGACACTTCAAGAGAGCAAGAAGAGGAAGAGAGTGAGAAGAAAATCGACATCAAGCTAAGAAGACCAAGACATCTCCTCCACACAAGAAACCAAAAACACAATCAAGCCGACCAAGCACTGAACATCCATTGCCCAACCCAACACGCACCTGACGCTTGACCTGACGCTAGCCTGGCTTTGTCTTGTCGCCTCCCGGCCGCGTCCAGGCGAGTTGCTGCTGCTGCCTCCATCTTACAATCCCTCACGCAAGCGGTGTTTAGCCACTGCATCTGTTCTCTCCTCCTAAAATTCACTTCAATCCTCCCTTTATTCTTCCCCTAAACTTCCTTCCCCCCTGTCACTAGCATTTTCGATTCGATTCGTACACGACTGGTCACTTCTGGTGCTGGTGTTGTTCATGTCGGGTTTTATAGCTCGCGGGAGTAATTGGTGAGCGATAAACATTCTTATGAGGCCACTAGTGCTGGTTTTAAAGGAGGGAGTCACGCCCTGCAAGACTTAGTTAAGGAGGGAGACACCTGTGTTTAGTGT
>NW_024745176.1:0-17766 GCF_018991925.1 Homarus americanus | reverse complement strand
GGCAGGGCAGGGCAGGGCAGGGGAGGATCAGATCAGGGCAGGGCAGGGCAGGGCAGGATCAGATCAGGGCAGGGCAGGGTAGGGCAGATACAGAAGCTCTACTGACAGGAAACACAACATTCAATATTGTCTTCACCAGTATACCTCAGCTCAAGACTCCAAGACACAGGTGTATATTACTGAATCAAGACTCAACGTACAGGTAGCAGAGGTGAGATAACCGAGACAAGTGTATGACAAGTGTGTGACAGGTGTGTGACAGGTGTGTAACGTTACTCGCAGCGATAAAATAAATAATGAATATCTACCTGACCACAATACGTTGACCACATTACACTGATCTCACCATGAAGACCACACCATGAAGACCACACCATGAAGCCCACACCATGAAGATCACACCATGAAGCCCACACCATGAAGACCACACCATGAAGCCCACACCATGAAGACCACACCATGAAGCCCACACCATGAAGACCACACCATGAAGACCACACCATGAAGCCCACACCATGAAGACCACACCATGAAGCCCACACCATGAAGACCACACCATGAAGACCACACCATGAAGCCCACACCATGAAGACCACACCAGATGAAGCCCACACATGAAGACCACACCATGAAGCCCACACCATGAAGACCACACCATGAAGCCCACACCATGAAGACCACACCATGAAGCCCTGTTCAACCATCTTCCCATAGGCTTCCACCTCACCTGTATGAAGGGGGGGGGTTAGTTCCGCTCAGGTATGTGTGAAAAGTAAACAAAGAAATAATCGTGGCCAGAAAACAACAGTGATGTGAATTGAGGAAGTTGTGGTTGGGAGGTCACTGAGAGGAAGTGTCGTATTGCTCATCAGTCAGTTGTTTCTCGTTTGTGTTGTTGTTGTGGTGGTTGTGGTTGTTGTGGTGGTGGTGGTTGTGGTGGTTGTTGTGGTGGAGGTGGTTGTGGTGGTTGTTGTGGTGGAGGTGGTTGTTGTGGTTGTGGTGTGCTGTGGTTGTTGCTGTGGTGGTGGTGGTGCAGGTGGTTGTTGTTGCAGGTTGTTGCTGTTGTTGGTTAAGGTGGTGGTGGTGGTGGTGGTGGTGGCTGCTGTGGGTGGTGGTGGTTGCTGGTGGTGGGTGGTGGTTGTTGGGTGGTGGGTGGTGGTTGTTGTGGTGGTGGTGTTGCTGTGGTGGGTGGTGGTTGCTGTGGTGGTGGTGGTGGCTGGTGGGTGGTTGCTGCTATGGTGGTGGTGGTGGCTGTGGGTTGTTGTTGTGGTGGTGGTGGTGGTGGTGGTGGTGGTGGTGGTGGTGGTTGTTGTTGCTGTGGCAGTGTGGTGGTGGCTAAGTTGCTGTGGTGGTGGTGGTGGTTGTTGTTGTGGTGGTGGTGTTGTTTGTTGTGGTGTGGTGGTTGTGGTGGTGGTGGTGGTGGTGGTGGTGGTGGTGGTTGTGGTGGTGGTGGTTGTGGTGGTGGTTGTTGGTGTTGTTGTTGTTGGTGGTGGTGGTGCTGGTGGTGGTGGTTGTGGTTGTTGTGGTGATGGTGGTGGTTATGGGATAATGTTGTAATCTGTCCATTAACCAGTTGTTTGTGTTGTTGTTGCTGTTCAGGATAACGAGGACTACAAAAATCTTCAGACTGAGGTAATGTTTACAACTAGATGGAGACCTCAAAACTGATCTCATGAGAGTGATCAGACGACGATGATTAAACTATGCTGATCACTTTCCGCTGATCACACTGGGATGATAAAAGTCTTGATCTAAGCCTACATGTTGTTGAATGCTTGACAGACGTTCTAGAAATATTGATCAAAGACAAATATTACTCTATACATATTAATTGGATAAAGACAGGTATTGTTTTGTAAATATTTCATAAACGCTGAAATAATGTTCCCACGACAACTACAGCAAGATGATAAACAATAACAAAATAATTAATATCTAGCAGGACAACAAGAGGACAATGAACACAAGTAGGAGGAATATATGAATAAGACACCTGTGTACCAGCCTTCAATTTCCACACCTGTGACAGAGTGGCAGGTGTTAGAGTATACCTGTACTGGTGTATATTGTATTGTACTGTATTATAACGTAAGCATACACCACCAATTTGTATTTGATAATTACAGCAAGATTTTTTGTATTCGTGTACTGATATGAGGAATGCGATCATATCAACAGGTAATAAGCAGGTATTAGGACACTCTGTATCTTCCGCCATTTTGTTTCCTTCCTTAAAACCAGTAACGTAAGATTCGTTTAATCTATTTCTCTCCTGTGGTTTGTTGAATGACCTGATGGATGTATGAATTAATGACTTACAGATGTACAAACAACCCGAGAAAAAAATCCTTATGAAACACCTGAACAAATCTCAACCCTGACAGAACGGGACCAACAGCGACACGTGTAGCTTCAGGTGTTGTCACGAGGCTCGGCGTGGCTGTCGTCATCTGGTATTTTCACATTAAGAGAAACAACAGAGAGTCGTTAGGTTTCCATTTGGAGTCCTGAGAGCTACGACAATGGATGAAGCTTCAGCCAGACACTCCCCCTACTATACACAAACAGACACACACAGCCTGGCGTAATGTGAAGTTTATTCCATAGACCAAATTTCAAGATGGTAAATGGCATTAGCCGCGAATAGAAATAAATTATACACTAAAACTCCCATCTTAAGACGCCTGAACACCTGTGCCGCATATACGTGTTAAAAATAAATTAAAAGAGCATTGTTTGTTTGTCACACATGAACCACTGTAGATGTAGACCAGGATAACTACCTGAAGGGTTGGATGAACTACACAAGACCCCGTCAGGCATCCTTGTGTCTGATCACCCCTACAGGACAGTGGTGTCAGGCTCCGGCAGAAGGAGTTATCCCCGCCTCAACTTCTCATCCACCATCTTGGCTGCTCGATGTTGGTTAATGGTGTCAGACGATATCTAGACCAAGATGAAGTTGTCAGGGCGTTGTAGTGGCTGACAGATGGTGACCGTCAGAGTGGTGGCCTAAGGGACTGATGTGTCTCCAGGTGTGTAGGAGGCACCTGGAGGACGGGTCTTACACCCCCGATCACTCCTGGGTAAGGCCACTGCCTCATCCGGATCGCCAGACTACAGGTCATCCTCGTAGCGGCGCTGTTAGACCACCAGACAGTAAGGACTCGTCCCCCTGATGATGGTACGAGGCCCCACGACCGGCCACAGGTGTTATGACTGCCAGGTTAACACTGTTCTCGTCAACTGGAGATGACTGAGTCTTCATAAATGAGAGTCGATGTACAGTATCGACTACCAATACCCTTGCAGGGGTGTGGAGACGTGAGCAACACAAGTATGCTGGCGTCAATATTGTTGAAATTGACCTCTGCCGACGGAGGTTCAGTCATGGTGTGGGCGGCAGTGTGTTGGGTCACAACTATTCAATTGAAGAAGTTTATTCAGCCTATTTACTACATATGCAAAGTGAACGACAACAGCATTGACACCTGGATAAGTACAGTACAGGGTGGGCGAGAAACAGGTAACATACAGGTGGTTCTCTACAGCCTAGTGAACCACCCTGTATTGCACACCTCCACACGACGGTACGATACACGGACAGTCCACAGGTATGAGGACATTATTAACACCTATTAAATGGCCTCTTATGGGTGTACTAAGTCCCTGTGCAATGAGGTCAACAGTCCTTAAGCTGATACAACACGTCAGAGTCATCCTACACAAGTGAGGTGACACAACCACCACACAAGAGATGCCCAGGTGCCAGGACTGGGAGGACACACCAAGATGACCACCAGAAGCATTTCCCCGGCGCCACCTAGAGTGTAGTAGGCTAGAGAAGGTCACATTAATTATTAGATGATTTTGTGATCACCTAAATGTAGGGGCACTTGTATGTTTGTCACAGCAATACTCTCGCTTCATTTTAGTTCATCACCTAGAAATACATCAATCCCCCCACCCTCCCTTATCAGTCGTACTGTGGCCAAGTGTGTAAATTCGTTATATATCTCAAATATTTATATCTTAATTATATTTTGTGTTGCTCTCATCACTGATTACTGGTCATGGGTGATGAGTGCCATGAGTGCCGCCACCCTCCTCCGTGTTGTGGCACTGTGGGCGGCCGGCCATGTCGTGACCCGGGACGTCAACAAGATGGCGGCGCCTGACCTCCTGTATCCCTAAATGGTCCTAAATGTTGACTTGACCAACAAAAGGAAAAATTAAACTGTTTAGAGCAGGGGTCACCAAACTTTTTTCACAGTGGGCCGGATAACTGAAAGAATGACGAGCGCGGGCCGCATAATCATTCTGTTCAATACTTGCAAGCCAGAACGAAAGCTCTGGTAACGTCAGAACGTAGGCGGAGCTACCACGAGCCGGGGAAGGACTTGGGATCCGGCCCGCGGGCCGTAGTTTGGTGACCCCTGGTTTAGAGTAACGTCTTGGCCAGTGATCCACCAGTGTGGTCTTGGCCAGTGACCCACCAGTGTGGTCTTGGCCAGTGACCCACCAGTGTGGTCTTGGCCAGTGACCCACCAGTGTGGTCTTGGCCAGTGACCCACCAGTGTGGTCTTGGCTAGTGATCCACCAGTGTGGTCTTGGCCAATTGAATTACAATTTTACCGCGATCACCAGCTAATTTATTGTGCACCCCATACTCATACTGTGAGCGGTAGCATAAACGGGATTACAGAGTAGAGGCCACAAAGGGTGTTTATCAGACCCCAGTGATTTTGATATTATGGCAATGAATGTTACAGAGTATTTCCAGTGCATTGTTTAAGGCGGTACATAAAATTATGATGAGGTACTAGATGCCATTACATACACAGTGCGCTTGGATCTATCCCTATTAGATTCTATTTTTTCACAGTCTAAGACGTAGTGTTGGAGTGTGTTGCCATATGTCTGGCCACACACTTTACATTTAATTTTGTTCACATCTGCTTGAGGAACATACTGCCAAAGGTACAGTATACTTATATCCTAACCTTAGTCTAGCAGTGACAACATCTTGTAATCTAGTGATCTTGTTACTTGCTCCATAAACATGTTTTACTTGATACATCTCATCATGGTAAACAATGGATTGACTAGTGCCTGTTTGCACTTGTGTATTGGCTTCAAAATTTATCAACAAGTTCTTTCCTGTTCATAGTTTTTAGTTTTTAGGGTTTTATTCGACACTCCTAGATTGTATTCAGCATTGTCATTGTTGGACGCGAGTTTAGCTAAGGCATCAACTATATTATGTTGACTGATGCCTCTGTGAGGGGGGATCCACAGCAGCTTGATCCTGACCCCCGTCAACAAGACACATATACTTGTGTCTGGCTTCAGAGACAAGCGGGTGACAATCTGAGTTTAGGGTATCAAGAGCAAGTAGTGAGGATAAGTTTCAGGGCTGTGAGTATGGCAAATAGTTCAGTTTGTAGATTGGATGACCAGTTACTAATTCAAGCTCCTTTCTCTATTACATTACCGTTAGGCTGAGCCACAATGGCAGCACTTCCAGCCCTCCCACAGACAGTGTTAAGAGAGCCGTCAGTGTAGATGGTCTGTGTGTGTTATTTTCAGTCTGCAGGTTATGTGTGTGGTCAAGAGCTCTCACTTTGGCAATGTGTTGGAGATAAGGATTGTGTGTGGTCAGGCGTGTAGGCGGGTACGAGGGTGTTGTCATGTCGAAGGGAACTGTCCGCCAGGGTGGCAGGAAGTGCTGGTGTGTCTCAGCTTTGTACAGATGGTCTAGTCCAAACATCCTCATGTGTGTAGCGGTAGTTTGGGTCACTAGATTCACCAGTTTCATGACTCATATATTCCAGCAGTTTTTTAGAAGCAATGTTATCAGGATCACCACGCAGAAGCCTCAGGGCTATCATGAGGTTGACTTCAATCATTTTATCTTTGATACTGGGTATTCTTAGGCCAGTGATCCACCAGTGTGGTCTTGGCCAGTGATGACCAGTGTGGTCTTGGTCAGTGATCCACCAGTGTGGTTTGGCGAGTTATCCACCAGTGTAGTCTAGACAGACAGACAGACTGACAGACAGAGAGAGATAGATAGATATTTGCAGGAAATTTTTCATACAAGTTCACTGACTTGTCATGTCTATTAACAGTATAGGTATACAATCAATGTATACAGTGCAGATAATTATACCAACAATGATCACAAACAAGGCAATTCGACTAAGAGTAGATAGCACCTCCATAACCTTATCACCATTAGATTAGAGTGATTACAACAGGTAAGTCAATAAGTGAGAGTTACCTGGACGTCTTGTTCATCACCGTCATATGGTGTGACAACAGGTACAGACAGGTAGAATTGTGAAAAATTTCTAAACATTGAAATATTCTTCACAAGAATATAATTATTCTTGTATCCTAAAACTTTTTAATGAGATTACACTTATATGATGACGAGTAGGAGAGTGCTGGACAAAATCCCTCCGAGTCAACAATGTGTATTAGCTCGAGACAAGGCTAACAAAGTACTTGGGTTCATACAAAGGAGTGTTAGTAACAAGACTAGCGAGGTTATCCTAAAACTATATCTTGAGCTTGTCAGACCGCACATGGACTACGCAGTTCAGTTCTGGTCACCGTATCACAGAATGGATATAGAATCCCCAGAAAGAATTCAGAGGAGAATGACAAAACTAATCCCGGGCATTAGGAACCTCGAGTACAGAAGCAGGTTAAAGCATCTTAATTTGCACTCCATCGAGAGACGTAGAGTGAGGGGCGATAAGAACGAGGCGTATAAATGAAAGTCTGAGCTAAACAAAGATGATATAACAAAGGTACTCAAACTATCCAACCAGGAGCGAACTCGTAACAATGGTTTTAAATTAGACAAATTTAGATTTAGGCGCGAAATAGGTAAACATTGGTTTGGAAATAGAGTACTGGACGAGTTACCAAACATCATCATTAACTCAAATACGCTGGATAGCTTCAAACATAGGTTAGATGGATATATGAGCAATAGGGGCTGGGTATAAATGGGACTGCCTCGTATGGGCCTATTGCTGCAGTTTCCTCCATTCTTATGTTATGTTCCTAGGACAAAATCACTCCTAGGACAGAAGCTCTCCTAGATCAAAATCCCCTTGGACAAAATCTTTCCTAGGACAATATTCCCCCCAAGGACAAAAACACTCCTAGGACAAAGTACCCCAAGGACATACAACACACCTAACCTAACCTAAGCTGTATATACTGTTCCTCATGCGTTATCAAGTGTTTAAAGTAATGGGTTTATATGTTAGTCAATGTTACATATATTACGTAAATACATAATCCTAGCCACTGTGTTTGTGTTCGGGTGTTGCAGTGATAATGTGTTGTGTGTTGCAGGGTGATGAAGAGACAGTATTGTGTTTGAGCTTAGTTTTTAAATTTGTGTTTCTTTTGTGTGTTAGTTGAGCTTTTATACTTGACCTGACATGACTTATACCTGACTTGACCCGGCCTATACTCGACATGACCTAACATATACATGGCCTGACCTATACCTGACCTGACATAACCTATACCTGACGTGCCATGACCTATACCTGACGTGACCTGATCTATACCTGACTTGACCTGATCTATACATGACGTGACCTGACCTATACCTGACATGAATTGTACAATATGTTTATGTCCACCAGCGTTGCATAAAGTTCCTGGTAACTGCTTGTTACGACACGGAGAGATTCATTGTACTAATGTAACAGTAGTTGGGAAATATATCTCACACTCACTTCTTGACAGTTCATTAGACTGTTAGTTAATGAACTGTCAACAACTGAATCATGATTAGACAGCTACTGAAGATCTCTTGTCACTGTCATATTGCTACAAGGCGTATCAGAGTCTCTTCACGGGCGGTGGAAGATGACAGGAGAAGGAGGGAGAGAGTGGAAGGAGTGGAAAGAGGGAGGGAGGGAGGGAGGGAGGGAGGGAGGGAGGGAGTGGAAGGAGGGAGAGAGAGGGAGGGAGGGAGAGAGAGAGAGAGAGGAAGGGAGGGAGGGGGGAAAGAAGGGAGGGAAGAAAGCAAACCTATAGACAAGACTGTGATGGAGAACACGTCAAGATCACCAACAATAATCATAAGAACATAAGGAGTCTGCAATAGGCCGGTTGGTCTGTGCATGGCAGCTCCTGTCGAGAGTTACTACCACTCTCTATCATCCATGAATCTATCTAGCCTCCTTTCAAAACTTTCCAGAGTTCCCGCACTTACTACAAAGTTGCTAAGCTTGTTCCACTCGTCTACCACCCTATTTGTGAACCAGTTTCTTCCTATCTCCCTCCTAAACCTAAACTTATCCAACTTGAATCCGTTGCTACGAGTCCTATCCTGCTCGGATATTATAAGAACTTTATCTATATCCCCTTTATTGATTCCTTTCACCCACTTAAATACTTCTATCATATCTCCCCGCACTCTTCGTCTTCCTAGGGAATGCAAGTTAAGTTTCTTTAACTTATCTTGATATGGAAGGTTTTCAAGTCCCGGAATCATTTTCGTCATTCTTCGCTGCACCGACTCCAGTGAATTGATATCCATTCTATAATAAGGGCACCAGAACTGAACTGCATAATCGAGGTGCGGCCTAACTAGCGCAAGATATAATTGCAATATGACCTCCGCACTCCTATTACTTACACTTCTCGATATAAAACCCAATACTCTGTTTGCCTTATTCCGAACATGAACGCACTGTAGTGCATTTGCATCCTGCCCTGAATTAATCTGCCGCCCTATTTTGGTGTCATCCGCAAACTTGCTTATGTCACTGCTGATCCCAGTATCTAGATCATGTAGTGTTGGTGATTCTGGCCAACACCTGGTGAAGTATTTATCAATCTATAATGGTGAATCGTGTGTGTGTGTGTGTGTGTGTGTGTGTGTGTGTGTGTGTGTGTGTGTGTGTGTGTTGGCTGTATCTTGGAGGTAAACATTGTACAGATATTACAGACAAAAATACAAAACATGGATACAGCCTCAGGAACTTACAGAACTATAGGAGTTACTTTAACATAATAATAAACTTCAAGGTATAATGAACTATAAAACTCAGAAGTCACATAAAAATATATAATACTTGCAACACTATAACCAAATCATTATAAACAAAGAACATGACAGGACAATAAAATGACATGAATACAACAAATAAGATGACTGTCACTGTCACCTGATGAACATGACACCTGATGAACATGACACCTGATGAACATGACACGAGATGAACATGACACCTGATGAACATGACACCTGATGAACATGTCACCTGGTGAATATGACACCTGATGAACATGACATCTGATGAGCATGTCACCTGATGAATATGACACCTGATGAACATGACACCTGATGAACATGTCACGTGATGAATATGACACCTGATGAACATGACACCTGATGAACATGTCACCTGATGAACATGACACCTGATGAACATGTCACCTGATGAACATAACACCTGATGAACATGTCACCTGATGAACAAGACACCTGATGAACATGTCACCTGATGAACAAGACACCTGATGAACATGCCATCTGATGAATATAACACCTGATGAACATGTCACCTGATGAACATGACACCTGATGAACATGTCACCTGATGAACATGACACCTGATGAACAAGACACCTGATGAACATGCCATCTGATGAACATGTCACCTGATGAGCATGTCACCTGATGAATATGACACCTGATGAACATGACATCTGATGAGCATGTCACCTGATGAATATGACACCTGATGAACATGTCACCTGATGAACATGCCATCTGATGAGTATGTCACCTGATGAACATGACACCTGATGAACATGACACCTGGCGAGTATGTCACCGGATGGCGCGCCACGACGAATACACCTGGCTCATGACTTGATGAACAACAAGACACTCTGATGAACATAAGCATCTGATATAAATATTCAACTGATGAGTATGTTTACTTGAAGGAGTATGCGCCATCTGATGAGTATGTCACCTGATGAACATGACACCTGATGAACATGACACCTGATGAACATGCCATATGATGAACATGTCACCTGATGAGCATGTCACCTGATGAGCATGTCACCTGCATCCCAACCTTCACTTCCTTCAACAATCATAACTAATTATCAAAGGTATATTTGATTTAGACACTATTGCTTCACCTCTATAATTCACGTATAATTACAAAAGCGATTATATCCAATATTAAAACATCCGCCATCTTGTCTACTCTCCTCCACACCTATAATATCATTGATTATAATTATAATTTATGATTGGCAAAACTATCTTCTATAATCTAATGCTCTGTAGATTGGACACGCACACGCACACACACACACACACACACACCTATAATCTACCATTTATTTTTATTATATTTCTGATAAAATTTTCAAATATCTCTTCCACTCACCTAAAATTATCCACCAATTTCTTCCACACATCCTTCCATTTCTCTTGTCAATGTTGATTAAATATCCTCATACAGTTAACAGAAGGTCTAAACGCTCTTAACTTCCTTACTGATAATTAACGACTGACATCACGTATTTTACTCATGTTAAATATCTGAAATAACTCATGGCAGCCATATTGAAAAACAAAAAACAAACACACACTGATACACAAACAAACATACAAACGTACTCAATAAAACGTTCTTTGATAGTTTGTTGTGAATGTTTTTGTTTCACATCCACCAGAGTAAGGAATCATTGACCAGATGTGAACAAAGTGACTTATTATTGTATTTTGCCCAATAGTATCGAAGTTTAGGTAATGGTAATACATAATAAGGAAACAACGATTGGTGAAAATAATCTTGTTGTCGGTGTCTTCTGGTTGTATTGGTGAGGTTAACAAAATAAATGTCTACCTGAAGAATAGAATGTCTCATTGGGGGAAAGTTGTCTTAATAGTATCACCAGATAAAACCCAACTCCTTCCCTCAAAAGATCTTACGAATTCTTCCCTTGGCTTATCTTACTTAAAGCATCTTATGTCTGTTTCTTATGTCAAATTCAAGTAAAATCAGAGTTTTGGGGTGATTGGAGATCTATATTTTAAAGGTATTGTTTACATGTCTGAAATTTCATGTTTTGTCGGCAAATTTGGGTTCCGGATAAGTATTGTTGTGGTCGCAGTAACATACGCCGGTGAACTTTGAGGCAAACTGTGAATTTTATCAATATACCAAGAGTTAATTAGTGAATACAGGTGATGAGTGCCATGAGTGCCACCAGGCCCTCCTCCGTGTTGTGGCACTGTGGGCGGCCGGCCATGTCGTGACCCGGGACGTAAACAAGATGGCGGTACCTGACCTCCTATATTTCCAAATGGTCCTAAATGTTGACCTGACCTGACCTGACCTGACCTGACCTGACCCGACCAACAAAGGAAGAATTAAACTGTTGAGAGTAACGTCTTCACCATCACTTTTTGTCACTATGAGAAACCATACACATATTAAAGGTCCCTCTACTGATTAGTAATTAATGTTACCTCCATCAATCACCTGTCACCACCTGTTTATTTACAAGATGAATATCACCCCAACCACAAAAATCAATCAAAAAATCACAATGTTATTACTGCCACCTGAAGACACTGAACAGCGAACTACCAGAACTGTTGATCCGAGTCTGACAAGAATTTAAAGGATATGTTAAAAATAAATAAAAATCTGATCACTTGAAGAATTTCCACCCCAGTTTATTTCACCTATGGACTAACCACCATTTCGGAGGTTAGGTTAGGTTAGGTTAGGGGAGTTAATCTTTAGGTGGAATAAGCTGGGGCGAAGATTCTTAAGGTGATCTAAAAAAAAAAATCTCCCGTCCCCAGACAAACGTTCCTAAGACAGACATAAGACAGGTGATCATTGTCCTGATGCCCCTCTACCTGTACTAATTAGGTACAGGTAAGTTGCAAATACTTGGTGACATAGAAGAAAGAAGAGTATTAATATCATCCTGCAGTCACACACACACACACACACACTCACACACAGGTGAAGTAATTCGTCCATCGTCTTCAAGATAACTACCAAGAAGATAAATCATCAACCAATCACCTCACGCCAATCAAGATAACAAGCTTCAACTAAGACAAAAGCTTCATCAAGACAACAAGCTTCAACTAAGACAAAAAGCTTCATCAAGATAAGCTTCAACCAAGACAAAAGCTTCATCAAGACAACAAGCTTCAACTAAGACAAAAGCTTCATCAAGACAACAAGCTTCAACTAAGACAAAAGCTTCATCAAGACAACAAGCTTCAACCAAGACAAAAGCTTCATCAAGACAACAAGCTTCAACTAAGACAAAAGTTTCATCAAGACAACAAGCTTCAACTAAGACAAAAGCTTCATGAAGACAACAAGCTTCAACCAAGACAAAAGCTTCATCAAGACACCAAGCTTCAACTAAGACAAAGGTTTCATCAAGACACCAAGCTTCAACTAAGACGAAAGCTTCATCAAGACAACAAGCTTCAACCAAGACAAAAGCTTCATCAAGACAACAAGCTTCAACTAAGACAAAAACTTCATCAAGACAACAAGCTTCAACCAAGACAAAAGCTTCATCAAGACAACAAGCTTCAACCAAGACAAAAGCTTCGTCAAGACAACAAGCTTCAACTATCATACAGGCTCATAATAATCACCCCAGGATATTAATTTACCTTTCAATATAACTAAGTCGATATTATTTAATCCGTAAGTATTTTCTTTTTCATTCATCACCTCGAGTAGATGTGATTTGTTTAATAACTCACAATACGCAAGTTATCATTTCTTCAACTTCTTTCATCCCCAGCGTCTTTACATTCACATAGGTCCTTCTATTTTCCAATTTCTGTCATCACTAGCGCCTACACACACACCTTGGGTCCCATTTACCCACCCAAAAATAGTCTGGATTCGTAGGATTTGTGAAATACCTAATGTAACTCTACCATCAGTCACGTAAGAGTAAGTGAATAAGTATGAGATGATTTTTCCCGAGATAGAGAAATAGTCTTATTTTCCTGAGAGAGAGAGAGAGAGAGAGAGAGAGAGAGAGAGAGAGAGATGCAGTGTAATTCTCCTAAGAGATAAGAGATATTCTCCTGACAAAACTCAACAGGACGATTATCAATAAGACTTTTAAAATACAGAAGCAAAATATAAGAAATACTAAATCCGGGTTACGTCTTCAAGTCTCAAAACGTAATAAATCCAGGTTACGTTTCCATGTCTGGAGCTCGCCAAGTTGTAATACAGAGGCTGGTAGACCTATGGAAAAAAATTCTATCAATTGAAACCATGAACCTGAAGTCAATATTGGCCAAGACTATTAAAAACAACATTTAACCTCTATACCCCATCATGGCTACCTGTAATAAGAACATAAGAACATAAGAAAATAAGGAGTCTGCAATAGGCCGGTTGGCCTGTGCATGGCAGCTCCTGTCGAGAGTTACTACCACTCTCTATCATCCATGAATCTATCTAGCCTCCTTTTGAAACTTTCCAGAGTTCCCGCACTCACTACAAAGTTGCTAAGCTTGTTCCACTCGTCCACCACATATTTGTGAACCAGTTTCTTCCTATCTCCCTCCTAAACCTAAACTTATCCAACTTGAATCCGTTGCTCCGAGTCCTATCCTGCTCGGATATTATAAGAACTTTATCTATATCCCCTTTGTTGATTCCTTTCACCCACTTAAATACTTCTATCATATCTCCCCGCACTCTTCGTCTTTCTAGGGAATGCAAGTTAAGTTTCTTTAACCTATCCTGATATGGAAGGTTTCTAAGTCCCGGAATCATTTTTGTCATTCTTCGCTGCACCGACTCCAGTGAATTTATATCCATTCTATAATAGGGGCACCAGAACTGAACCGCATAATCGAGGTGCGGCTGACTAGCGCAAGATATAGTTGCAATAACACCTCTGCACTCTTGTTACTTACACTTCTAGATATAAAACCCCAATACTCTGTTTGCCTTATTTCGAACATTAACACACTGTTTTCTAGGCCGTAGGTCCGGGCTTACAAGTACCCCTAGGTCTCTTTCACAAGTCGACGTCTCTAGATTGATGTTGTTAGGGCTGTATACATTATAAGTATTTGTTCTTCCAATATTAAGTACGCTGCACTTGCTGGTGTTGAATTTCATTTCCCATTTTTCAGACCACCCCTGCAGTTTATTTAGATCCTCCTGTAAAGCATTTGCATCCTGCCCTGATTTAATTTGCCGCCCTATTTTGGTGTCATCCGCAAACTTGCTTATGTCACTGCTGATCCCAGTATCTAGATCGTTTATGTAGATAATGAACAAGAGTGGGCCTAGTACTGACCCCTGGGGAACCCCACTGGTTACACGGCCTCACTCAGATTCAACACCATCTACGCTGACCCTCTGCGTTCTATCGGTGAGCCATGATTTTATCCAATTTAAAACTTTCCCCTCGATACCATGAGCCTTAATTTTTTTCAGAAGCCTCTGATGCGGTACTCTGTCAAATGCTTTGCTAAAGTCTAAGTATATAACATCGTAATTTTCGTCATTATCTACTACCTCGAAGACTTTCCTAAAAAACGTTAGCAGATTTGTTAGACAAGATTTTCCCTTTGTAAACCCATGTTGAGAGTCGTAGATTAATTTGCTTTTCTCTAGATGCGATCGGATGCTATCTGCTATAATTGATTCAAGAAATTTCCCCACTACTGACGTCAAACTGATCGGCCATAAGGTAACTCCTGTAAATCAATCAGGTAAGGTAAATTAGATCGAACTTACAGGTGTATTGTGATTGTATATAACCATTCAGATCAATCATTGATAATATGCGTCTATTCTTCTGTTAATGTTAGTATATCTGTCACAACAACATACCTGATCCCGACTGTCAGCTGATAAGTAAGACGTCAGCAAGGTGTTAGACGGTGTTAGACGTCAGCAAGGTGTAAGACGTCAGCAAGGTGTAAGACGTCAGCAAGGTGTAAGACGTCAGCAAGGTGTAAGACGTCAGCAAGGTGAGCTCAACTACCTTAATTAACTCCTCAATAACAACCAAATGAAGACAATGAGGGCAATAAGGACACATGTAATAGTGGAAGAGTAAGTTAATATTATCAAGGATGTATCACCTTTACCTTATCTACCTGTGTTAATTAATACCATATTCACCTGTGTTAATTAATACCTGCTACAACACACACACAATTTCTCTCACGGAATCATTGTTTACCTCGCTATGATGACGTCACTTTTTTGTGTTTACTAAGAATTTTCCTCTTTGTCCTTAATCACGTCAGGACCTATTAGATTCTGTCAGATCATTCAGCCAATCACAGAAGAGATGGCGGACCACACAGCAACAACTTAAACCTTTCATTAAGTGTTGTAATCGTCTTGTTGTGACCCCTAACAACCTTAGTGTACTTAACAACATATAACCAGCCACTGTAATAGTCCTACAACACAAGTAACTTCTCATACAGGTCTCATAGTCACTACTTAATACTGTCGTTCATTATCGTCACACAGGTAAGTGGAACAAGTTTTGATATTAATTCCTGTAAAATATTTATCTTTACGCCATAGAAATAATCACTTTTAACAAATGTATTTCCTCTGTGTCGGTCTTGCTTGCTTGCTAAATCGCGTGACTGTGTTTACTGGGTCATATGAGGTCAACTTGTACTACTGACCACAAGGTAACAAGTCTCTGATCACACATAACCAACAGGGTGTAATATGATCAATAATAATAATGATGTGTAATAAACAGACAGAAGGGAGCCATGACTGTTTTACTAAAGAAATGTCGATTTTTTTTTTTCTGAATATTTATCAATTTTAATTAGTGATAAGGGTTAATTAATGCTGTAATGATAACCAACAATTACAGGCTTAATCACTGGCCATGGGTGATGAGTGCCATGAGTGCCGCCGCCCTCCTCCGTGTTGTGGCACTGTGGGCGGCCGGCCATGTCGTGACCCGGGAAGTCAACAAGATGGCGGCGCCTGACCTCCTGTATCCCCAAATGGTCCTAAATGTTGACCTGACCAACAAAAGGACCTATTAGCCATGACAAGGACCTATAGCCATGACAGGGACCTATAGCCTTGACAGGGACCTATAGCCATGACAAATACCTATAGCCATGACAGGGACCTATAGCCTTGACAAAGACCTATAGCCATGACAGGGACCTATAGCCTTGACAAAGACCTATAGCCATGACAGGGGCCTATAGCCTTGACAAAGACCTATAGCCATGACAGGGACCTATATAGCCTTGACAAATACCTATAGCCATGACAGGGACCTATAGCCTTGACAAAGACCTATAGCCATGACAGGGACCTATATAGCCTTGACAAAGACCTATAGCCATGACAGGGACCTATATAGCCTTAACAGGGAGCAACAGAGGTCTTCAACAAACAGAGGTCACCAACAGGCAATAGAGGTCAACAACAGACAACACAGGCCAACAACAGGCAACAGAGGTCAACAACAAGCTAATGTCGTCAGGTTTTCTTCATATTTCCTGAATGTTCAGCTCAGGTAAAATAGTCAAGGTTTGGGGAAGTGATCAAGGTTTGGGGAAGTGATCAAGGTTTGGGGAAGTGATCAAGGTTTGGGGAAGTGATCAAGTTTTGGAGAAGTGATCAAGCTTCGGGAAAGTGATCAAGTTGTTTCTAAAAATTGATCAAGTGAGTTTGAGAGAGAAATTTACAGTATGTTTGGAAAGAGTTTAAGATAATTATGATTCCATTTGTTCTTTCCTTATTAGTAATACTATGATGACCACAATATCATATACAGTAGATCGTAAAGAGAAAAATATATAACAGCGTTGATTACTGGTCATGGGTAATGAGTGCCACCGCCCTCTGTGTTGTGGCACTGTGGGCGGCCGGCCATGTCGTGACCCGAGACGTCAACAAATTGGCGGCGCCTGACCTCCTGTATCCCCAAATGGTCCTAAATAAGAATAATAAGATAATAGGAAGAATAACTCTCTCGGGGTATTGGTGCTGAGTCTCTCCATTATGTCCTGGGTTCGAGTCCTGCATCTATATGGCCGTGAGAAGGGTGTTATCCAGCGTGACCCTACCAAACACCTCAGATTCCCTCCTGCACTAAACTCTACACGATAAAATTAATAACAAAGTAAGTAAGAACAGACCAGCCGCCCGAACTAACAAGGTGGTAGTTGGTGAGAAAAAAATATTGAAGGTGGAAAGACGAACGTACGGACCAGGTGAGTAAATTAAGTCAATACTGTACACAAACTCTCGGCCCTACGTCAGGTATAAGTCTTGGCCCACGTCCACCATCTAAATTCATAGGTGTCAGACGGCTCCACCAGCTGTCTCATAACTACAGGTAAGATACAGTAATTAACTTGTGACCCCGAGACTGATAGTACAGAGACGATGCCGAAGGAGTACTGTACCAACACACACAGACACACCTCAACTCATGTTCAACAACCAACCTGGTAACCACAAACGCGGCCCCACCAAGTTCAAGATAGGTAACAACATTATTGACTATGTTTCTTCTTTTAAATATCTTGGTGCCTCCGTCCCTTGTACCCTACCTGCCATACAACAGCTAACCCGCCAATGTACTGACAGACTGAGAGGGGTGTGTGAGGCGTGGGGAGAGGGGTGTGTGAGGCGTGGGGAGAGGGGTGTGTGAGGCGTGGGGAGAGGGTGTGTG
>NW_024745175.1:0-2500 GCF_018991925.1 Homarus americanus | reverse complement strand
CCAATTGCATGTATTAGCTCTAGAATTGCCAACAGTTATCCAAGTAAGGGTTTACAGATCCAATGAAACATAGCTGACTTAACGAGCCATTCGCGTTCGCCTTAAATCGGCTTGTACTTACACATGCATGGCTTAATCTTTGAGACAAGCATAAGACCACTGGCAGGATCAACCAGGTAGCTGCTGCTGCTCCACCATCACGGCGGCCAAAAAATAGTGAGATTGAACAGAGGCAGAAACATCAGGGACCACACGCTGGCTCCAGAGAAATACGCAAACCAGATGATCAGATCTAACTGCACCTTCTTGTTATCCCCGGACGCAGCGCCAACCGCAGTGCCAATCTCTCCCCATCCGCCCCTTGCCCCAGCTCCAGCGCTAGGCAGCCTACACTGGGCGAGGGACTCCAAGGAATCTCCTTATCCGCTCCTCTCTTTGCCCCCAGCGAGGCAGAAGACAAGTGAGAGGGACCCCACGTTGGCCTTAGAGAACAGTGCAAACCAGATGACAGATCAAACTGCACCTTCTCAGCCATCCTCGGAGTGCAACCCACCGTGTGCCAACCTCCCCCTTATCCTCTCTTCTTTTGCCCCAGCATGGCAGCTGACATTACGATCAAGACGCAGTCCTAGAGAAACCATCATGATCAAACTGCACCTTCATCGTTGGAGTCGGGTAGCGCCACCGTGTGCTACAATCTCTTATCCGCTTCCCTTTACCCAGCTCCAGCGAGGCAGCCGACATTGGGCGAGGGACCGCACGTTGGCCAATCTCCTCCCTTATCCGCTCCTCTTCTCTTTGCCCCAGCGAGGCATAAGACATTGGGCGAGGGACCGCACATTGGCCCATCTCCTCCTCTCTCTCTTTCTCTTACTGTTTGTGGGGACGTGGGCTCATGAGCGCCATCGTCGCCCAATATTGGTTAGGTTGTGTATTTCACGGGTGGGAACCGCCATCATCGTTGTTAGGTGATGGGGTAACCCAACGTGTGCTTTGACGAGTTTTGGCTGCTAAACTCTCTTTTTAGTATACTCGGCTCCCAGACTGCGCCCTGGTCGTGTTGAACCATGAGCGTTGTCTATGCACATTTAGGGTAGCCGTTTGCGCGTGGAATAGTGCAATGAATCTCGGTCAATAGACGGTTGGGCGCTGCATTGAAGGCCGGCACAGACGCGAAGACGGGGTGATCAGCCAACGCAAGTCCGCTAAGTTGGGCAGACAGCAAGGCGAAGGGGAGCCCCGTTCCGGACTGAAAGGCCGCAGCATATGCTGTGACGGAAACTAGTAGGGTGGCGACGTGTGCGCCGAGAGAGAGAGAGAGAGAGACGGAGTAAATAATGTCCAAACGGAAGAGAGACCTGGCAAGTGTAATTGATAGAGCGCGAGCCTACTCGCCATAAGCCCGCTCCACTGCCATTCCTCTGATCCAATGAGACTAAAATCTCTCTCTCTCTCTCTCCTTCTGCTCCAGCCATTGCAGGGCAGGGAAGCGACGGCAATTTTGGTTGTTGTTTTTGAATGCCGCGCTTTGCTTCGCAGAGGCGCCGAAGCGCTCCGCTGGGGGGCGGAAGATATATCACACCGAATATGTGTGTGAAGGCACCCTCTCCCCTTAATATAGTGAAATAGTGCAATCCAGCATACAAGGTCGGACGATAGGACATTCACCGTACCGCACCTCGAGAGTGGATGTTGGGTAAGGTTAAAACCGGACTGTTCGCAGACAGCCGAATAACCCGGTTCCGGACTAATTGGTGGATGCAACATCATGATGATGCTGCTGCTGTCGCGGAAACCGCAGTGGCGACGTGAGAGAGTAATAATGTTCAATAGGGAGCGCGACCTGGCTAGTGTAATTGATAGATCTCGAGCCTACTCGCCATTAGCCCGCTCCACTGCCATTCCTCTGACCCAATGAGACTATTCTCTCTCTCGCTCTCCTTCTGCTCCAGCCATTGCAGGGCAGGGAGAGGAAATCGACGGCAATTTTGGTTGTTGTTTTTTGAATGCCGCGTTTTGCTTCGCAGAGGCGCCGAAGCGCTCCGCTGGGGGGCGGAAGATATTTCACATCGAATATGTGTGTGAAGGCACCCTCTCCCCTTAATATAGTGAAATAGTGCAATCCAGCATACAAGAGCGGACGATAGGACAGTCACCGTACCGCACCTCGAGAGTGGAAGTTGTTTGATCGTTTGTTAGGCAAGGTTAAAACCTGACTGTTCGCGAACAGCCGAATAACCCGGTTCCGATTCAATAGACGCAACATCATGATGCTGTGCTGTCGCGGAAACCGTGGTGGCGACGTGCGCGCCGAGAGAGTAATAATGTTCAATTGGGAGACAGACCTGGCTAGTGAAATTATAGATCGCGCCCACTGCCATTCCTCTGACCCCATGAGACTATTTTCTCTCTCTTCTTCTGCTGCTGCTGCTGCTCCAGCCATTGCAGGGCAGGAAGCGACGGCAACTTTGGTTGTTGTTTTGAATGCCGTCGAGAGCTG
>NW_024745174.1:0-1897 GCF_018991925.1 Homarus americanus | reverse complement strand
TCAGCGAGGACTCGGCAGAAACTACAGGGAAGATTTAAAATTTTTTGAATTGGTCTGAAGAGTGTGAGATGAATTCAATGTATCAAATGTAAAGTTACTCAGTATAGGAGATGTGAAACAGGAAACATGGATACCAGATGAACTGTGGATGCCATAGAAATCCGACTGCGAAGTTTAGGAGTAATGATAAGTAGAACCTTAATGCAAGTAAACAATTTGTTTTTGCTTTAGTAAAAAGGCTAATGAGTGTAGGTTTCATACAAAGGGTGTTGGTTATAAGACTAGCGGGTCTGTATAAACTGTGTCTTGCTCTTGTGAGATACACCTGGATTCATGGTTCAGTTCTCTCTATTCGAAATCACCTGGAGAAGCAGGGATTGATCAATGATTCCCAGCATGGCTTCACAAGAGGACGTTCTTGCCTAACTAATCTATTAACATTCTTTTCATCATTTTTCGAATCGGTGGACGAGGGGCACAATTATGATGTGGTATATCTGGACTTTAGCAAAGCCTTCGACAGAGTCCCCCACGAAAGACTAATTAGAAAGGTAGAAGCTCATGGCATCAAAGGTGACATCCTTAAATGGATTAGGGCGTGGTTACAGGACAGGAAACAGCGAATGAGCATTAACGGCACTAAGTCCCATTGGAGCAACGTCACAAGTGGAGTTCCCCAAGGCTCAGTACTTGGACCATTATTATTTATTATATACATAAACGACATAGATATAGGCATTGACAGCAACATAAGTAAATTTGCTGATGATACTAAAATAGGATGTGTTATCAAATCTGACGAGGACTGGGCAAAACTACAGGAAGATCTAAACAAATTTTTCGAATGGTCTGAAAAATGGCAGATGAAATTCAACGTCGACAAATGTAAAGTACTCAGTATAGGAGATGTAAACAGGGAAACCAGATACCAGATGAACAAAGATGCCATAGAGAAATCCGACTGCGAGAGAGATTTAGGAGTAATGATAAGTAGGAACCTTAAGCCAAGTAAACAATGTGTTTTGCTCGTAACAAGGCTAATAAAGTACTTGGGTTCATACAAAGGAGTGTTAGTTACAAGACTAGCGAGGTCATCCTAAAACTGTATCTTGCTCTTGTGAGACCACACCTGGATTACGCAGTTCAGTTCTGGTCACCGTTTTACAGAATGGACATAGAATCCTTGGAAAGAATTCAGAGGAGAATGACAAGACTAATCCCGGGCATTAGGAACCTTGAGTATAGAGACAGGTTAAAGCATCTTAATTTGCACTCCCTCGAGAGACGTAGAGCGAGGGGCGACCTGATAGAGGTGTATAAGTGGAAGGCAAGGCTAAACAAGGGGACATTACAAAGGTACTCAAACTATCCAACCAGGAGCGAACTCGTAACAATGGTTTTAAATTAGACAAATTTAGATTTAGGTGTGAAATAGGTAAACACTGGTTTGGAAACAGAGTAGTGGATGAATGGAACAAGTTACCAAATATCATCATTAACTGGAATACGCTGAATTGCTTCAAACATAGGTTGGATGCTCATATGAGCAATAGGGGTTGGGTGTAAACGGGACTGCCCAGTATGGGCCAATAGGCCCGCTGCAGTTTCCTCCATTCTTATGTTCTTATGTAACAGGGGTGCTGGCCGGTCAGCGGGTCCTTGATCTCCCTTGGGTCAGGTCTGGACAGGTGTTTGCCCAGGTGAGGTCATGTCGCAGGACAATAGTTTTTTGTAATTATTACCGCCCTGGTGGGTCTTGGCCAGGTGTGGTTTCCTTAACACGGTTATATCGTATGGTTACGCAAGTACTTGGGCCGGGGTCAGGTCTTGACCTGCGGTGTGTCAACCTGTGGTGTTAGGGTACCACGCGGTCTGTACTGTACTTGCTGTTATGTGT
>NW_024745173.1:0-12003 GCF_018991925.1 Homarus americanus | reverse complement strand
TGAGGTGTACCTGGGAGTGTGTGAGGTGTTCCTGGCTGTGTCTGAGGTGTACCTGGCATTGTCTGAGGTGTAACTGACAGTGTCAGCGGTGTACCTGGGAGTGTCAGCGGTGCACCTGGGAGTGTTAGAGGTGTATCAGGGAGTGACAGAGGAGTACCTAGGAGTGTCAGAGGTGTACCTGGGAGTGTCAGAGGTGTAACTGGATGTTTCAGAGGTGTACCTGGGAGTGTCAGAGTTTACCTGGGAATTTCAGAGGTGTACCTGGGAGTGTCAGAGATGTACCTGAGAGTGTCACAGGAGTACCTGGGAGTGTCAGAGGTGTACTTGGGAGTGTGAGAGGTGTACCTAGGAGTATCGGAGGTTTACCTGGGAGTGTCGGAGTTGTACCTGGGAGTGTCGGAGGTGTAACTAGGAGTGTGAGAAGTGTAACTGGGAGTGTCAGAGGTGTACCTTTGAATTTCAGAGGTGTATCTGGGAGTGTCAGAGATGTACCTGAGAGTGTCTCAGGAGTACCTGGGAGTGTCAGAGGTGTACCTGGAAGTGTCGGAGGTGTACCTGGGAGTGTGAGAAGTGTACCTGGGAGTGTCGGAGGTGTTCCTGGGAGTGTCGGAGGTGTATCTGGCAGTGTCAGCGGTGTACCTGGGAGTGTGAGATGTGTACCACGGAATGTCAGTGGAGTACCTGGGAGTGTCAAAGGTGCACCTGGGAGAGTCAGAGGTGTACCTGTGAGCAAGGTCAGAGGTGTACCTGAGTGTCAGAGGTGTACTCTGTGGGGAGCGTCGTGGGAGGTGTACCTGGGAGTGTCAGAGGCCTGGGAGTGTCGGAGGTGTACCTGGAGTGAGAAGTGTGTACCCGGGAGTGCCTGAGGTACCTGGGAGTGTCAGAGGTGTACCTAGGGAGTGTCAGAGGTGTGGGCTCTGGAGTCTGGAGGTGTACCTGGGAGTGTCGAAGTTGTACCTGCGAGTGTCGGAGGCGGACCTGGGAGTGTCAGAGGTGTACCTGGGAATAACAGAGGTGTAACTGGGAGTGTAAGAGGCGTACCTGGGAATGTCAGAGGTATACCAGGGAGTGTCAGTGAAGTACCTGGGAGTCTCAAAGGTGTACCTGGGAGTATCGGAGGTGTACCCGGGAATATCGGAGGCATACCTGGGAGTGTCAGAAGTGTACCTGGGAGTCTCAGAGGTGAAACAGGGAGTGTCAGAGGAGTACCTGGGAGTGTTAGAGGTGTACCTGGGATTATCAGAGGTGTACCTGGCAGTATCGGAAGTGTACCTGGGAGTGTCAGAGGTGTACCTGGGATATCAGAGGTGTACCTGGGAGTGTCAGAGGTGTACCTGAAAGTGTCAGGGGTGTAACTGGGTGTGTCGGAGGTGTAACTGGGATTGTCAGAGGTGTACCAGGGAGTGTCAGTGGAATCCATGTGAGTCTCAAAGGTGTACCTGGGAGTATCAGAGGTGTACCTTGGAATATCGGAGGTGTACCTGGGAATATAAGAGGTGTACCTAGGAGTGTCAGAGGTGTACCTGGGAATGTCAGAGGTGTACTTGGGAGTGTCAGAGGTGTATCTGGGAGTGTCAGCGATGTACCTGGGAGTGTCTGAGGTGTACCTGGGAGTGTCAGACGTGTGCCTAGGAATGTCAGAGGTGCACTTGGGAGTGTCAGAGGTGAACCTTGGAGTGTCTAAGGTGTACCTGGGAGTGTCTGAGGTGTACCTGGCTGTGTCTGAGGTGTACCTCGGAGTATCTGAGGTGTACCTGGGAGTTTCAGAGAAGTACCAGGGAGTGTCACAGGAGTACCTGGCAGTGTTAGAGGTGTATTAGGGAGTGTCAGCGATGTACCTGGGAGTGTCAGTGGTGTACCACGGAATGTCAGTGGAGTACCTGGGACTGTCAGAGGTGTACCTGGGAGTGTCAGAGGTGTACCTGGGAGTGTCTGAGGTGTACCTGGCTGTGTCTGAGGTGTACCTGGCTGTGTCTGAGGTGTACCTGGCATTGTCTGAGGTGTAACTGACAGTGTCAGCGGTGTACCTGGGAGTGTCAGCGGTGCACCTGGGAGTGTTAGAGGTGTATTAGGGAGTGACAGAGGAGTACCTAGGAGTGTCAGAAGTGTACCTGGGAGTGTCAGAGGTGTTCCTGGGAGTGTCAGAGGTGTACCTGGGAATTTCAGAGGTGTACCTGGGAGTGTCAGAGATGTACCTGAGAGTGTCACAGGAGTACCTGGGATTGTCAGAGGTGTACCTGGCAGTGTCAGAGGTGTACCTGGGAGTGTCAGAGGTGTACCTGGGAGTGTCAGAGGTGTACCTGGGAGTGTCAGAGGTGTACCTGGCAGTGTCAGAGGTGTACCTGGGAGTGTCAGAGGTGTACCTGGGAGTTTTAGAGGTGTACCTGGGAGTGTCAGATATGTACCTGGGAGTGTCACAGGAGTACCTGGGAGTCTCAAAGGTGTACCTGGGAGTATAGCAGGTGTACCTGGGAATATCGGAGGTATACCTGGGAATATCGGAGGTGTACCTGGGAGTGTCAGAGGTGTACCTGGGAGTGTCGGAGGTGTGCCTGGGAGTGTCAAAGGAGTACCTGGGATAGTCAGAGGTGTACCTGGCAGTGTCAGAGGTCTACCTGGAAGTGTCAGAGGTGTAATGTGGGAGTGTCGGAGGTGTACCTGGGAGTGTGGAGAAGGTACCTGGGAGGTCTGGGTGTACCTGGGAGTGCTGGTGAGGTACTTGGGAGTGTAAGAATCAGCCTGGGAGTGTCGGAGGTGTACCTGGGAGTGGCTGGGGTGTACCTGGGAGTATCTGGGGTGTACCTGGGAGTGTCTGAGGTGTACCGGGGAGTGTCAAAGGTGTACCTGGGAGTGTCAGCGGTGTTCCTGGGAGTGTTAGAGGTGTATCAGGGAGTGACAGAGGAGTACCTAGGAGTATCAGAGGTGTACCTAGCAGTGTGAGAAGTGTACCTGGGAGTGTCTGGTGGTGTACCTGGGAGTGTCAGAGGTGTACTTGGGAGTGTCAGTGAGGTGTATCAGGGAGTGACAGAGGCACCTAGGGTGTCAGAGGTGTGCCTGGGGTGTGAGAGAGTACCTGGGGAGTGTCTCACGGTGTGCCTGGGAGTGTCAGAGGTGTAACTGGAGTGTCAGGGGGTGTACCAAGGGGGGGGTGTCCAGTGGATTACCTGGGGAGTGTCAGAGGTGTGCCTGGGAGAGTCATGGGTGTACACAGGGTGGTCGGAGGTGTACCTGGGTGTGTCAGAGGTGTACCTGGGAGTGTCAGAGGTGTACCTGCCAGTTTCAGAGGTGTACCTGGT
This sequence comes from Homarus americanus, assembly GCF_018991925.1. Classification (NCBI taxonomy): domain Eukaryota; kingdom Metazoa; phylum Arthropoda; class Malacostraca; order Decapoda; family Nephropidae; genus Homarus; species Homarus americanus. Next base: position 8,707 of record NW_024745173.1, on the reverse strand, counting down.
AGTGTCATAGGTGTACCTGGGAGTGTCAGAGGTGTACCTGGGAGTGTCAGGGGTGTAACTGGGAGTGTCGGAGGTGTAACTGGGAGTGTCAAAGGTGTAACTGGGAGTGTCCGAAGTGTACCTGGGAGTGTCAGGAGTGTACCTGGCATTGTCAATGGTGTACCTGGGAGTGTCAGGGTTGTACCTGTGATAATCGGCAGTGTATCTGGGAGTGTCAGAGGTGTACCTGGTAGTGTCAGAGATGTACCTGGCAGTGTCAGAGGTGTACCTGGGAGTGTCTGAGTTGTACCTGGGAGTGTCTGACGTGTACTTGGGAGTATCGGAGGTGTACCTGGAAGTGTCAGAGGTGTACCTGGGGTGTCAGCGGTGTACCTGGGGTGTCAGAGATATGCCTGGGGTATCAGAGGTGTAACTGGGAGTGTCAGGGTGTGCCTGGGAGTGTGTGGTGTGTACCTGGGGTGTCTGGGAGTGTACCTGGGAGTGCCAGAGGTGTACCTGGGAGTGTCAGTGGTGAACCTGGGAGTGTCAGAGGTGTACCTGGGAATGTCTCAGGTGTACCTGGGAGTGTATGAGGTGTACCTGGGAGTGTCAGGTGTGTACCAGGGAGTGTCAGAGGAGTACCTGAGAGTCTCAGAGGTGTACCTGGGAGTGTCTGGGGTGTACCTGGTAGTGTCAGAGATGTACCTGGGAGTGGCAGAGGTGTACCTGGGAGTGTCTAAGGTGTACGTGGGAGTGTCTGAGGTGTACCTGGGAGTGTCAGATGTGTACCTGGGAGTGTCAGGGGTGTACCTGGGAGTGTCAGAGGTATACCTGGGAGTATCAGAGGTGTACCTGGGAGTGTCAGAGGTGTACCTGGGAGTGTGTGAGGTGTACCTGGGAGTGTCTGAGGTGTTCCTGGGAGTGTCTGACGTGTACCTGGGAGTGTAAGTGTTGTACCTGGGAGTGTCAGAGATGTACTTGGGAGTGCCAGAGGTGTACCTGGGAGTCTCAGTGGTGTACCTGGGAGTGTGAGAGGTGTACCTGGGAATGTCTCAGGTGTACCTGGGAGTGTATGAGGTGTACCTGGGAGTGTCAGGTGTGTACCAGGGAGTGTCAGAGGTGTACCTGGGAGTGTCAGAATGTGCCTGGGGTGTCAGAGGGTGCCTGGGAGTGTCAGAGGGAGTGCCTGGGGAGCATGGAGAGGAGTGCCTGGGGTGTCAGAGTTGTGCCTGGGAGTGTCAGGGGAGGTGTGCCTGGGGAGTGTCAGTGGTGTGCCTGGGAGTGGTGGTGTACTGGGAGGCTAAGAGGTGTGCCTGGAAGTGTCCGGGAGGTATACCTGAGGGGTGTCAGAAATGTTCTGGGCCATCAGAGAGGTACCTGGGAGTATCAGGTGTGCCTGGGTGTGTAGAGGTGGCCACTGAGAGTGTCAGAGGAGTACCTGGGAGCATCAGAGGAGTACCTGGGAGTGTCAGAGGTGTACATGGGAGTATCAGAGGTGTAACTGGGAGTGTTAGTGGAGTACCTGGGAGTGTCATTGGTGTACCTGGGAGTGTCAGAGGTGTACCTGGAAGTGTCAGAGGTGTACCTGGAAGTTACAGAAATGTTCCTGGGAGTGTCTGAGGTGTACCTGGGAGTGTCAGAGGTGTACCTGGGAGTGTCAGAGATGCACCTGGGAGTGTCAGGGGTGTACCTGGAAGTATCGGAGGTGTACCTGGGTGTGTCAGAGGTGTACCTGTGAGTGTCAGAGGTGTACCTGCCAGTGTCAGTGGTGTACCTGGCAGTGTCAGAGGTGTACATGGGAGTGTCTGAGGTGTACCTGGGAGTGTCAGATGTGTACTTGGGAGTATCGGAGGTGTACCTGGGTGTGTCAGAGGTGTACCTGGGAGTGTCAGTGGTGTACCTGGGAGTGTCTGAGGTGTACCTGGGAGTGTCAGAGTTGTACCTGGGAGTGTGTCAGAGGTACCTGGGAGTGCCAGAGGTGTGCTTGGGAGTGTGTCAGTGGTGGTGTGCCTGGGGTGTCAGGTGTGTGTGCCAGGGAGGTGTCAGGGGTGTGCCTGGCAGTGTGTCAGAGGTGTGCCCAGGGAGTATCGGAGGTGTACCTGGGAGTATCCAGGTGTGCCTGGGGTGTCAGAGGTGTACCTGGGGAGTGCCAGAGGTGTGCTGGAGTGTCAGTGGTGTACTTGGGAGTGTCAGGTGCACCAGTGTCAGAGTTGTGGGAGTGTCAGAGGTTTACCTGGGAGTGCCAGAGAGGTGTGCCTGGGAGTGTCAGTGGTGTACCTGGGAGTGTCAGGTGCGTACCAGGGAGTGTTAGAGGTGTACCTGGGAGTGTCAGAGGTGCACCTGGGAGTGTCTGAGGGGTACCTGGGAGTGTCTGAGGTGTACCTGGGAGTGTTTGAGGTGTACCTGGGAGTGTCAGAGTTGTTCCTGGGAGTGACAGAGGTGTACCTGGGAGTGTCTGAGGTGTACCTGTCTGTTAGATGTTCTGGGTAATAAGTTCTATATACAGGAGAGAACACAAACACCTGTATAGTTTTGTAGGTTCGGTTTACTGGATAAGAGTATGTACACAGAGGTGGGTAGCACTGCTCCCTAGCTAAGGTCCGGGTCAACTACCATAGACGACGTATGGCAAGTGATACATTAGCAGCTTCCATACGTCGCCAGGCACATTAATTAAGCATGTGGGATATGGTAATAACATTGCCACACGCTGCTAGCTAGGCTGAATAAATATAAATGGAGCACATACATAATATACATACATAATACATAATCCAGCATACATAATATACATACACCTCCCTCCCCTATACGCTCATAGCAAAGTCTTGAGCGGACCTTTTCTTCTGGATCCGTTCTGAGCGTCGAGGGACTTCATCACTGGGAAGGGTATGGGACTCAACACTGGTGGCGGGGCCAGCAGAAGGCATTGTTACGGGGCGGAGAAAACGGCGGTTCCTCCACCACACACGACCACTGGGTAACCGCACCTGGTAGTCCCGTGACCTGCCGAGACCCATGACTACGCCTACTTTGTCCCAACGTAGGGAGGTCGGGTCCTGAACACGGACTTGGGTACCGACACTCAACCTGGGGAGAGAACGGGCGTGGTCGTTGTAGCGGGCGACGACGTCCTGAACACGTTCGGCGGCTCGGCGATCACAATCCTCTGTCTTAGCCTGCCACTCCTTGGAGAAGGATTGAGGGTGAGCAGGGACACAAGAACGAAGGGGGCGCCCATACAAAACCTGGGCAGGGGAGCGTCCGGTGTAGTTGGGTGTGTTGCGGAGTTCAAGAAGACCCCGGTCGAAGGCCTCGCAGTCAATGTTCCCAGAAGGGGCCACCTTAAGGATGAGGTGCTTCAGGGATTTGACAGCAGCCTCAGCGTGGCCGTTGGACTGCGGGTAATGGGGCGATGACAACACATGCCGGACTCCCCATCGGTCGAGGAACACAGCAAAGTCCCGGCTTGTGAACTGAGGCCCTCCGTCGGTTCGCAGGCGTACAGGAACGCCCACGTCACGGAAGTAGTGGCGGAACTTGCTGATGGTGGCGGCAGACGTCGTGTCATTACCGCACTTGATGACAACCGGCCAACCAGAGAGACGGTCGACGATAACAAGGAAGGACTTTCCTGACACAGAGAAAAAGTCGGCCGACACAGACTCAAAGGGGCGGGTGGGGTTGTCGTCACTCATGAAGGGTTCCTGCTGCTGGCTGGGTTGTAATACTTGGCAGGGCTCACACGCACGGACAACATTGGAGATGTCGGAGTTGATGCCGGGCCAGAACACAGTCTGTCGTGCACGTCGTTTGGTGGCCTCAGCTCCACGGTGGCTGTCGTGAAGGCGAGCCAAGGCGTGGGGACGTAATGCAGCAGGGACAACTACACGTGCTCCGTACAGAACAAGGTCTCCGTCGCAGTAAAGTTCATCGCGGAGTTTCCAATACGGGAGCAGGGTGTTGTGAAGATCGTAGCGGTTGCTAGGAAATCCATTCCTCACACACTCGACAAGTCGGACGTAGGAAGGGTCATCTCGGGCCGCTGTTCGAAGGTCCTCCATTGCCTTGTCGTCATCTGGTGACAGGTCCGAACGAAGGGATTGGACGGCATGGAGAGTGACCACAGTCCTGACGGAAAGAGCGAGGTCGGCGTCGAGCACATGGTCTTCTGGAGTAGGGCGGCTGACAGGAGAGCGGGATAAGGCATCAGGGATGCAGAGCTCCTTACCAGCACGCCACACTGCTGTGAAGATGTACGCCGAGAGCTTCTCTTTCAGACGCTGGAGGCGAGGGTTCTCAACGGCGTCTAGCGTGTAGTGGTTGAGGATCGGGACAAGCGGGCGATGGTCGGTCACTAGGTGAAAGTGTTGCAGGCCTATGAGGTAAAACCTGCACTTGGACGTCGCCCAGACCACAGCCAACAGCTCCAACTCAATGGTGGCGTAGCGCGTCTCAGTGTCAGAGAGGAAACGCGAGCCACACTGGACGAGCCGGAACTGCCCTCCACCATGATCCTGCAGTAGGGCGTATCCCACGCCATACAAGCGTGAGGCATCTGTCTGCAGAACTGTCGGCAAGGCTGGGTCAAACGTGGCGAGGACAGGTGGACGAGACAGGGCCTGTTTCACTTGCTGGAAGGCCTTGTCGTGGTCGGGGGTCCACAGGAATGTCCTCTTGGGGCTCATCAGGGGGCGAAGTGGTTGAGCAGCTGCGGAGATGTCTGACGAAAACTCTGCTAACTGGTTGACGAGACCGATGAAGGACCTCAAGTCGGTCAGGTTAGCAGGGGTGGGAAAATCCGTGATGGCGCGGACCTTTTCCGGGTCAGCTGCGATACCATTCCCTGAGAGGGTGTACCCACAAAAGTCAGCTGAAGAGCTGGCCAGAACAAACTTGTCGGCATTTAGGGTAATGCCGTGCTTCCGGCACCTGTTGAGTACCTCGTAGATACGGCAGAGGTGATCCATATAATCCTCGTCGTACACGAGTATGTCGTCGACCACTTTCACGCAGTTTGCCAGACCTTGTAGAGCCATGTCACCTCGAAGACAGAAAGCGTCTCCTGTAGCGGCGAATCCCATGGGGCCACGGCAATAACTGTAACGTCCATGCGGGGTGATGAAAGTTGTGAGTGGTCGGTCTTCTTCGGCAAGCTCTATCTGCCAGTATCCACACAGGGCGTCCATCGTCGTGAAGAAGCGCGCCTTCGGGTTCACACTGCGTATAGCTGCAAAGGGCGTGGGAGAAGGGTGAGCAGGACGAGACACCTGGCTGTTGAGCTTGGAGAGGTCAGTGGTGATCCGAACACCACCTTTAGGTTTTGCGACGACAACCATCGGGTGACACCATGGAGACGGTTCATCGCCGGTTGGTGCAATAATTTCTTGGGCGACCATGGAGTCCAGCTCGTTTTTGACCGCCTCGCGGAAGGCCAGGGGAACCAGTCGAGGGGTGTAAATAGCGAAGGGCTTCGCGTCGTCCCTCAGGTGGATCCTCATGGGGGGACCTACCATCTTCTTGAGAGGCTTGGATTCCAGAGCGGACTTGGTCACCAGAACGTCGCTGAATTCCTTCAGGAAGTACTTCCGAGCATCCGAAGGAGAGGTGTCACTGGCAAGAGGTAGGGGTAGGGCGGCAGCAGGGTAGTTGCTGCTCCCTTCGTGCACCCTGTTGGCGTGTCTTACCTCAAGAATAGGTTTGGGGAAGTCCTGGGAGATGATGGCCAACTCTTGACAATGTCTGTAGGACAGCAAAGGAGTCGGGACACCGTTATGCACATCAATCCAGGCTTGACACGACCTGTTGCCAAAGGTGACTTGTGCTTGGAGTGAACCCAGGGCCGGGGTCATCTGTGAACCATCTGCCATAAAGCGGAGATCCTTGGGGGGCGGTCCTAGATCACTTGGAGAGAGCCCCAAGCATTGCAAATGCTGGGGACCGATGACTGTAGCATCAGCGCCGGTGTCGGGCAACATCTGGAGACGGGATGACACACTGCGGTAGGTCACAATGACACTGATGTACTGGGGAACTTTGGTCCTGGGACGCGGGGGGGAGCACACATTCCTAATATGGCTCCAGCGTTGTCCAGGGTCGTCGTGCCTCTGATTGGGAGACTGTGGGCGGCCCTCTCTGGTAGAAGGGCGCTGAAGCTTCCGTTGACGCTGTTCCTTGGGTTTGTTGGAAGGGCAACACTTGTCATAGTGGCCCAGACGGCCGCACACATTGCACTGGACGCGTTTGGCTGGGCACCGTACTGTGAGTGACCAGTGGCCCTTACGGTCACAACTGTTGCAGGTAGACTGAGCAGCTGGACATACCTGTGTTCCGTGCTGCTTACCACAGTTGTTGCAAAATGAACCGGGCGTGGACGTGGTGGGCGAAGGCGTGGGAGCAGACTTCTTGTCCTTCTTGTACCGGGAACAGCGCGTACAGCTGTAGGGGGAGCTCGGATGGCAGAGGTGGCACACCTGGCAGCCTCATAGGAGCGACATATCGTCAACACATCCTGAAGAGAAGAGGAAGAGTCGAGGGAGGTGAGGCGTTGGACAAGTTCCTCGTCCTTAACACCCATCAGGATCACCTGCTTCAACTGGGTCTCCTCGCACTGCTGGTGGTGGCCTAAACATATATCTACCTCTTCCGAGGCTCTCTTAAGACGTACATAAAAAGCGTCAAAAGACTCACCCTCCATCTGTCTGCAGCTAAACAATTCCCTCCTGCGCAGAGCTTCATTCTGCTGTCCTTTGATGTGCCGTTGTAGAACGTCCAGTACCTCCTCTACAGACAGCGAAGAGGTTGGGGGTACCTGCAACGTATGTTCTAAGACACGCTGAACTTCCAAGGACAGGCACATACGCAGCTGGATGAGTTGTTTAGGCTGTGACAAACTCTGGAGATCCACCATTGTAGCATAATCAGCCCACCGCCGCCGCCATTCGCGAAAAGTCTGGAAATTTACATCAGGCTCCAAGATGGGCGGTGTTTGAGCTGCTGCTTTAGGTGGGGCTGGGGGGCGTGAAGGAAGCATGGATGAGGTATCTGAACCGTTCAGTACCGAGGCAGTGTTAGAGCCAGGGGCTTGGTTAACAGTGAGGCGAGATATCAAGGCTTCAAACCGTGCACTGTCTTCCATTCTCCGTTGGTGGTCTCGTTCTGCCTCTGCTTGCCTTCTGTGCTCATCCGCCAAACGTCTGTGAGCTTCATCCTCGCGTCTCTCATCTCTCATAAACTTCATTAAGGCAATTATCTCTGGAGATAACGCTGAATGTTGAGGTGAAGGGCTGCGCGATGTTGTGGGAGCTGGGCCGGCCTGGTCATCCATCTCTGGGGGACTATCATCCGCTTGACTCATCCAGGCGCTGGGTCCACGGCTACGTAAGGCATGAGACATAACTACTTTATCTGTGTACTGTGTCTTAAATCAGTGTTGACCGGTCAGCCCGTCGTATCAACAAGATTTCAGACAAAAAAATTTAATTAAATACACAGATAAGTAGGTTATATATATAAAATATATATAAGAAACCGCGCGGTCAGCCAGTGTTAGTACATGTATGTGTGTGTCCCAGGCAGGCAGAGCGTCTCGCCCCAGCTGTGAGGGGGGGTGGAGGCGGCGCTGTGAGGGAGGGGGGTGGAGATAGGAGTAGCTCAGTCGCTCTCTGTAAACGGTCAGAGGAGGGTGCGCTGAGCTCTACACCCCACAAATGCCCAGAACATGCCGTATACCTTGGAAATCCGTTCGAACAAGGTCACACATGAATGGCACGAAACACACAATGCACTAAACACTTCACAGAAAATCACTGTCACTGACACTGCTCAAAGTTGCGAAATTCTTCGAGGGATGACGCGGGGTTGACCCAAGGCGGGGATCCATCAGCCGGCTTTCCACAAACTTGCACTAATCACTCGTAATAATCCAGTAAAACTACGCACTGCGCCATGTTAGATGTTCTGGGTAATAAGTTCTATATACAGGAGAGAACACAAACACCTGTATAGTTTTGTAGGTTCGGTTTACTGGATAAGAGTATGTACACAGAGGTGGGTAGCACTGCTCCCTAGCTAAGGTCCGGGTCAACTACCATAGACGACGTATGGCAAGTGATACATTAGCAGCTTCCATACGTCGCCAGGCACATTAATTAAGCGTGTGGGATATGGTAATAACATTGCCACACGCTGCTAGCTAGGCTGAATAAATATAAATGGAGCACATACATAATATACATACATAATACATAATCCAGCATACATAATATACATACACTGTCAGTGTCTGAGGTGTACCTGGCTGTGTCAGCGGTGTACCTGGGAATGCCAGAGGTGTACCTAGGAGTGTCAAGGGTGTACCAGGGAGTGTCAGTGGAGTACCTGGGAGTGTCGGAGGTGTACCTGGGAGTGTCGGATGTGTACCTGGGAGTGTCAGAGGTGTACCTGGGAGTGTCAGAGGTGTACCTGGGAGCGTCAGAGGAGTACCTGGGAGCTTTAGAGGAGTACCTCGGAGTGTCAGAGGTGTACCTGGTAGTGTCATTGGTGTACCTGGGAGTGTCAGAAATGTACCTAGGAGTGTCTGAGGTGTACCTGGGAGTGTCAGTGGAGTACCTGGGAGTGTCTGAGGTGTACCTGGAAGTGTCAGAAATGTACCTAGGAGTGTTTGAGGTGTACCTGCCACTGTCAGAAGTGTACCTGATACTGTCAAAAGTGTGCCTGGGAATGTCAG
>NW_024745172.1:0-20155 GCF_018991925.1 Homarus americanus | reverse complement strand
GATGTGAATCCTATCTGGCAGAGGACTGTAAGGGATGCATAGGTTGGGTTAGATTGCTATGTTTTCACTTAATATTTTCAGAATTACTTTATTGATGAAGCCCTGAGATTTTGAATCAATTTAAGTCATATTTGCTATCACTAATAATAAGTATGTCCACACAATGCATGTTTGTTTGTATGTATGTATGTATGTATGTATGTATGTATGTATGTATGTGTGTGTGTGTGTGTGTGTCAGGTATGTTTATTAAATCAAATACTACATATGGCTAGACATTGCCATGATAACTCCTCGACCATCAGTGACCATCAATATGACAGCTACTTCTGAATTAATGGTGAGTGGTGCTGTGTCCTCTGGTAACACTCCCCAATTTTAGACCCAGATTGTCAAGTGTTATTAAGAACTTTCAGCACCAGAACAAACATTGTGTTTGTTATGTTACACCGGGGAAGATAAACAACTATAACAGTAAAATGTATGAATTAAAATAATGCGTTACTACAATTATGCTCATCACAGGTATCATAATACTTACTATATGAGTGCTACGGGTTCATACTATATATATAATGCACTGCGTTGAGTATTATTACCGAGCACGTTGTTGTTGTAGAAAATTACATGGCACTTATAACAGCAAGGTGCCAGCCACGTTCACGATATTACCATTAAGATTTGTGAAACAGATAGACAAGGTCATCATCCTTGGGTCAAGTGACCAGTCCTCGTGATGGAGAGGACCTTTCACCGATGTCTGCTTTTATTATTAACCTCAATTACTAAGTAATTAGACTTTCATTAAGGAGAACTTCATTTCATTAATTTAGACAATAGATCAATCAGTCTCAATAGCCAGTAAATGATAATTAATTGATGGAACATTTACCAATAGGAAATATTTATAATTGTCAGAATTATTATTATTAACATTTGATGGTTTATATTACTATTGTACCTTTGCAAAGTCAGAATAAAAAAAATCATATGTAATTCGTTTGTTACTTGTGGGTAAGTCATGGAGTGTCAGGCAGCTTTGAGTTGGGAGAGATTACTTTGGTATTCAATTACTTAATATGATAAATGATCGTCAGCAATATTGTTAAACCTCATTAACAGAATTGTATGTTATAAATATCTCAAGGTTCCTGCTCACCTACATCGTGTTACGTGTTAATGTTATATCATTCAGTCAGTCACAAATCAAGTATTTTTAGTACGTATTCTAGTTCGTAAATCCATGAGAAGTTGTTGATATTATTATTATTATTATTATTATTATTATTATTATTATTATTCAATATACTATAGGACTGTTATCCGTCTGTCTGTCTGTCTGTTCGTCTGTCTGTCTGTATGTTTGTTCGTTGTGCAGACGAAACAGTGTCAATTCCGCCATCAAATTTGGGTGGAAAACGCAAAAAAATCGTAGAGTGGAAACAACCTGAACCTATGTCGATGGTTTCTTTAGGAAGAAATTAGTTAACAATTTTATTTACGATGGAAAAACTCCATGCCAGTCTATGGACTTGGTTAATCTCATCAACGTAAAGTCGATGGAATTATATTCCCTATTCGCTGTACGCTGTCACAAACATTCAAATTTACAAGGGCAATGAACGTGCCTGATAACTGTGTAAACCTATTTTGTAAGGGGTGCTGACTTGTCTACATATCAGTGGGTTTACGCGCTGTCCCGCTGGGGACCCACTCTACTCCGGGAGATCCCCGCCGGTCTAGCCAGACCAAGCAATTTGTTACTGTGTTGCCAATGAGAAAGTATAGCAGAGTCTCGAGTGCGAAGAGGCTGTGCATCACAGGGGAAGACTTATGGAAGTTGCTTCCCCAGCCCGCTACCAGGACCAACGGCGGCAGTCAAGTTAGAGAGAAAGAGCAAGCAGTGTTTGTACCTTCAGAATATTACCAAGCAAAGCAGTAAGCAAGGCAACTTGACAGGGATAGTCGAATCAAATGCTTATTTCATGAGGATCTCGCTTTGTGTTTCTAAGCCTGAAGTCTATAATCAGTAATAGTATGTCTAGCGGACTAGGAAAAGTTTATTTGATATAATTCCCACAAGCATTCCATTGATTTTGGACTATCATCCACTATTGGGGGATTACCAACACAGTTCCTAACATTTCCAAGTGGTTTAATAATATAGAACTTCACATTATACGCACAAACGGGCGAAATGCAGGTAGATAATATCTATGTGAACAAACCATAGGAACCAATACGTCATTTCAGATAAATGTTTAACAAACACAATTACTGAATCTTAGTCAAGGACCTTATACTCTCGTAGGAGGTTGGTTTCAATCAGTGCTCGCCAGCGGTTGCTAAATATAAAGCACCTTTAAGCCTATTGCAACTCATATGACATCAGATTATTCAATAAAAAATAATTTATATATAAATCAGTAACTTCATTGACATCCAACCTAGGATACTACAACACTGTCTCAAAAATCGATCTTTTCACTGACCCCAGCCTGAGCCGCGAAAGAATAAAGCCGAAAGACTTTAGATCGTGGGGATGGATCACCAACCATTGACCCCCGGCCTGGAGTCCGGAAGAATAGTTTCGTTTTTATTTATTTCTTTTTTAGATTGTAAAGTGATGGATCGATCGATCATCGACCCTCTCGCCCGAGCTGCTACAAAAGAATAGTTTCAGCCTTTCCTTTTTTCTTTTATTTATTTTTTTTTTTTTTGTCGTGTGGATGGATCGATCGATCACTGACCCCGCCCACGCAGAAAGTAAAGTTTATATTACTGTACAAATCTAAGCCAGGACCTTGGCTCAATGAGTCACACCAGACAGTTCGTCTGGTTTGAACTCATAATTTGAAAATAATGAAGTTGGAATTTTGTATAGTGTAGTGGAGTGGCCGATAGTCAGGATAATAATGAAGATGGTTGTTAGGGTGAAAGTGAAGAATTGTTAGCGGATGGTGACGAGCAGACACAGGATAAAGGAAGAGGGTGGATAGGGAAAAATGGTTCTTAGGCCGAAAGTGAAGATTTGTTAGGGGTGATAGTGAGGGCTGTGGAAGATGTTAGGGGCCGATAGCGAAGATTTGTTAGGTGATAGTGAGGGCTGTGAAGACAAAAGAATGATAGTGAAGATTTTAGTGGATAGTGAGGGGTGACAGTGAAGCTGTTAGAATGAATAGTGAGGAGTTAATAGTGAAGATGTTAGGATGAATAGCACAGGTGAGAGTGAATATGTTATCGTTGATAATGAAGATGTGGGTATTAAGATGATAGTGAAGATGTTAGGGGATGATAGTGGAAGATGCAAGTTAGATGATATTGAAGATGTGTTAGAATGATAGTGTGAGGGGTGATATAGTGGAAGATATGTCTGATAATGATAAAGTGAGGGTAAGAGATGATAGTGAAGATGCATGTTAGATGATAGTGAGGAGTGTGTATTAGGATAGTGAAGATGTAGCAGGGGATGTGATAGTAAAGATGTGTGGTAGAATGATACGGACGGTGATAGTGAAGATGTGTTCTAGGATGATAGTGATGTATTAAGCAAGACCATCCACACAGGCCAAAGCAAGCACCCATACACACAGGCAGGCACCCATACACTAATGTGAATGACTGTTATACTGTTTATGGCACTTTGTCAGACCGGATGGACATTATTAGTTACAGCCTCAAAGAATAACATCTAATATCTATTATAATTATAGACCAGGGTGTGTGTCTGTTTGCGTCTGTCTGTTCTGGGGCAGCCAAAACCGCACAATCGTTTTTCATCATACTTGGTGGAAAAAATCGCAAAAAATTGCAGGGTGGAAACAAACCTGCTCCCGCGCCCAGATGGTTTCCTTTTTAGGAAGGCGTTAACAAATCTCTTGGCTTACGATGGAAAACGTGCTCATATTCTGGCGCACCCTTAATTAACCATGTTCACGGCCTTTAGGCACACCCTCATTCGCTGTAGCTTTCGTCACGAGCGTTCAAACTCACAAGCGACAATGAACGTGCCCGCGATCACTTGTTCGTATTACTATTATATTATTATTATTACGTTCATAATGTCGTGATTGTCTCTGACGCTTTTACCGAGGAATTTCTTGCGTCAATGCTGTTTTTATGAGCGAAGCAGCGCTGCCAAAGAACCTCAGCTATGTATTTCATACCACACATTAATGAAAATTCCCTTTACACTGACAGTTGCGGGCCTGTTGTAATCCCTTCCACCACCCTACCCTACAGTTGCGGGTTCAAACCTGCCACCACCTACACTGGCAGCTGTGACTCTGTTATCGCGTCAATACAGCACTATACTGATATTAATCCATTATCGTTTCACTATGGAGGCCTTTAAATGACACTGACTGTCCAGATCTCAGTATTTTAATAGGGCTTATCAAACTTTGTCTTATAGTATTTACTTATTTACAAACAATTCGGTAATATAAAGAATTAGTATATTTGAACCTTCGACTCAGAACTCAGCACAATGTTACATTGGAGATGATCATGCTAGTATTTTTCAGTAACATTAAAGTGTATAAATATAGTTTCTGTATAATATATGTAGCAAAAGACGAAAAAACTTTCTCCAAAAAAAAAAAAGTATCTTTTATGATTTTGTGGAGAGACGAAAGATTTTTAACAACACGAGGATGACCAGGAGTCGCAGTGGCTATTTTCGAAAGTCATCAGACCTCCTCCATTACATTACATTATACATGTGCTGATAGTGGGTAAGAATTACTTGAAAGTTCCGGAGATACGCCCACTCCACTACAACGCGCCCACCCACCACAACACGCCTACCTCTTACAACACCCCACTCCACCACAACACCCCCACTCCACCACAGCGCGCCCATCACTCCACCACAACACGCCCACTCACTGCTACACCCCCACTCCCACCACAACACGCCTACTCCACTACAAAAACCCCACTCCACTATCATCGAACCGTAAATTTAAAGATGGAAGGTTACAGTTGACCCACAAACCTTTTTTCAATACCTGACCTACAGTATCAGTTGTTTAGCAAATAGTCGTTTGGTAGTATATACCGTTGGTCTCCATATGAGAGACCAACACTCACTAACCCGCTTGTTACAGCTGCCTCACCTTATAATGTCTGGTCTAATCTGTTAGTAATGTACGATAAATGAGACAATTTATGGTGCGGAGATATTATTAGTGAAGCTGTGACACCAAGGGGATAAAAAAACCCACGATGAAGAGCCAATTGACACACGTAGTCTACAGAAATTCGATGTGAAACCACCACAGACAGCATAAGGTGATATTAAGTTATATCCCCAGTATGAACATATTTACATTGTTTACCTCCGAAGATTAACCTCAGTTTATTTCTCCTGATAATTAATCAACATTTTGTGCTATCTGGTGGGGGTTAGGCGAATAGGTTAGGGTTAGGTGTGGTTAGGTTAGGGTCTGGTTAGGTTAGGGTTAGGTTTGAGTTAGGCATTTAATCAGTTAAACTTCACCTCATTAGTTTATTCCTGCTGCACAATAATACCAGAAGCATCTGGCAAGTGTCACAAGTACATATAAATATTTATAAAGGGGACTTACTAAAAGCCTCAAGGAAGGAAGAAGGAAGTGACGTTCCTTCAACACATCATCAATATTATTTACATAAATCTGGGCTAGTGGAGGATCATCGTGTTCCGTCAGGAGGTCGTGGAGTGGTATTCAGCAAGGCGTCACGGAAACGTTGTGTGTGTACACTAGGAGGTATTATATCATAAGGCCATTGTCGGGTCTTCTGCATAATACACAAGTATTTTGTTTTAGGGGAGGTGTATACCAATATCCCAAGCATAGTCATGCCCAATGATGATACGGTGCAATCACGTCCCTTTTTTCGCGCCCTTTTCCTGTAGACGTACGAGAGGTTAGAGTTTACGGAGGACATCGCACCAGGTGGCGGAGAGTCCAGGGGATGACCAAGCTCGAGCTCCCTCTCCCTCTGCTTGCGGCAAATTTGTCTTAAGTTGTAAATAGTGTTCGAGGAACAACGTAGTCGGTGTACCTTGTTACAGCCAGTCTTGGTGGCCATCTGCTGCCTCATTCCCCAAGATACCGACATGAGTGGCATTATATGAAGGTCAAGCAGGGCAGCCTGCATCCTGAGGTAAGAGCAGTAACTCCTCGTATTTGAGTGATGAGGTCCTTATTTCCTCAGATCCAAATGCTAATCCCTTCGGAGAGCAGACCTGGAATCGCAGCAGACAAAGGGGCAAGAAACCACCGGCTTCTTCCTCGTTAAAAGCGGCGAGAAGCGCAAGGAGTGGCTATCAGCTCGTCCTGAGGAAGGATACCTCTGTCAGAAACTCTGAGTAGGAGAGCTTTGATAGCCCAGGGGTACCGCATCAGATGTAGACACCAGTCATTCCCACCTGGTAGTGGGCCATCAAAAGTACCATGCAGAAGACGACCAACTCAGGGAACCAGTGGGCAAATGGTATTTTAACTATGTACCAAACCTGGGTATAATCAGGTGATCTTATCATTTCTATGTTGTAAAATAATCATATGTTAAGTTGGTGTTTGTGTGTGTGTGTAATATAAAAGATGTTGTGGCCTGAACACAACTTTCCCTCGTGGGTAGTAAAAAGGCATTGTTGGCACTTAGAGACGTGAAACAGTGAGCAGGTTAGCAAAATTGCTTACTATTGTTACATAACACAGGCGTCCATACTCATCAACTACGAACACATGTTACATGCTACACAACCCCTGAACAACCGTCGTCTGTAAATAGGATCTCGTTTTGTTTGTTTAAGGACGTGAAGTTATATTGCTGCAGGTAAGTAATTTGTCTTCACCACAGCCCATTACTGCGGGCAGGTGGGTCATCTATCGTGTAAATTAGATCCCAAGATTAGTCTATAATCTTCTTATTATAGGTAAAGAAAATAAAAATTTTATACAGACAAATTTTAGAAATTGTTTTCTCCCCATTTACTGATTCTTTAACATATATTCTGAGTGTCTACCCAACCAGTTGCTCTTTTTTCTTCCATGTCTCTCTACCACTCACCTCACTGCTCAGGCTTTTTGTGGCCTCACAGTCACCATTATCCCCTTCTCTCCCTTGCAGTACTGTCTTTACCTTGTCTGAACCCAACAGCGCTGTCTGCTCCACTGCCGTCAGTCTACGCGACATACAAGTGAAAATCCGGTTTTCCCATCTAAGCGGAAACCAGACCCATAAAAACATCCAATACTGTTTAATCTACATTATCTTATACATAGCATCTCGCATTAAAATTAATTTATACATTTTGCCCAGAATCATCCAAATACACCAACTTAACCATCTACACACACACGCCACACACACACACACAGGAGGAAACAGTGTAGGTGCAGGTGGCTGGAACTTCGAAGACGCTGGAGGACGAACGAATTAAAGAAGATAAGTTGGCCAAGGGAATGAGCAAAGGCAAAAGTGGAATGAAGGGAAGGTCTTGAGAAACCACAGCTGGACTACCAACAATGTGGGCGAGAAGGCCAGGAAGAAAGGCTGTGTCCTCAACTGGTGGAAGATGTTGACCCCTATTGACATCATGGTAATGTATATCACTTTATTTTCTTACGGGAGCCAATATGCTATTCCGCTCTCTACTTCAAGTTTTTTTTTAATTATCCCATGACAAAAGTCACCATCCGAGATTTTCAAATGTATGTATGTATGTATAAAAGGTGCGTATGTATGTGTGTAGGTATCTGTGTCCAAGAAGTGCCACAAACACTCAAGGGTTCTCAATTTCTCAAAAATCTTCAAACCAACAAAGATTGTGGTGATTGTATTACTCGTGTCGCACACATAGAGAAGTTTATTTCAAACTGATTGAGTGTTTACCCAGTGGCAATGTTTTACAAATGTTCAAGGTGAAAATGGCTAATGAAATGTAAAATTCTAAAAACACTGACCTCATTCTATTGATAGAATCCATTCACGAGTTAATAAATGACAAAGAATAAAAAATTTCAGAAGATCAAACACTGCGCCTAACTAACAGGTACAATAAAACCATTCTATAGACACATGAACGTATAATTATAGTCAAACAATATGGTCTAAGACTCGTCAGAACGTGTGTGATTTACTGTGTTTGTGTTTAAATGAAGCTTCGCTAATCAGATGCTTAATTTTAGATTGACATAAAAAAATGATGCTGGAATGGAACTAATATATCATCCATCAAAAGCAATATATATTACAAAAAAACAGATTAATCAAGAAACTAAGAAATCCTTCAAGAAATTGTCTCTGAATATGGTTATGTTAGGTTTTGTCATTGCTGAGGAAAGAATATAATCAGTGCTCTTATTCTCACCCAAATGTTGATAAAATTCATAATATTGAATACAGAAAAATATTTCCCGTATGTCTTTCCCTTCCTGTGATTTCTTAACATAAAGATAAAGAAAGAGAAGAGGCACCAGAAGTGGACTCTACATCGCTAGATAATATCTTAAACGTATCGTTATAAATGAATCTCAACCAGGACTAGTGAAAATAACATTACTTGATACGAAAGGAAAAAAAATAGCTCGACTAGTATATTAACTGGTTCTGTGTGGCACTAGATCAGTTGAGGCAGTTGTTCCTACGTGTTGTCAACAAATACCATTAATAAGTATAAAATGTCGATTACCATGAAGCACAATTCATTACTTGCATATAAAGTTTAAGACCTATACATGGTCTCATAAGTGGAAGTTTCGTGAATTACTCATTTAGGTCAGCCCGGACACCCCGTCGCTCGACTCCTCGGAGGATTGTCATATAATAATTAAAGAAGAAATATATTGAAAACTTGTTAAATAATAAGAGATACCAAGACTATTATTACTATTTGTCTCTGGTAGAGGTATTTCAGGTTTATATAAAGAAGTAATAGTTCGATGATAAAACCAACGTAATAAAGGAGAGGAAGACAAAAAACGTTAATGTTAAGAAAATAAACACAGAAGGAAACCATATAAATATTAAATGAGATAATATATATAAAAATAGTGATTGTGGTTCGCGGAATGTGATGATTTATTAATAGAGATAACTTAGTGGTGTTGTGGATAGGGACGTTTATAAGAAGGTGACATAATTGCGTTACAAAACATTGACAAAAATTATAACTGGGTGCGTCCATATGTAATCGAGAGATGAAAGGAACACTAAAGAGATAAAAGAAAATAACACACGCAGTGGGTGAGTAATGATACCAGTTGTTAAAGACTGGAATGGTTGAGAGCGTATTGGTGTCGTGTAAGGACGAGAGGAGAGAGAGGATTAGAGGCTGGTGTGGAAATGCTGTACTAACAATGGTGCTGTACTATGTCACTCATGCTGTACTAACAATGGTGCTGTACTATGTCACTCATGCTGTACTAACAATGATGCTGTACTATGTCACTCATGCTGTACTAACAATGGTGCTGTACTATGTCACTCATGCTGTACTAACAATGATGCTGTACTATGTCACTCATGCTGTACTAACAATGGTGCTGTACTATGTCACTCATGCTGTACTAACAATGGTGCTGTACTATGTCACTCATGCTGTACTAACAATGGTGCTGTACTATGTCACTCATGCTGTACTAAAAATGGTGCTGCACTATGTCACTCATGCTGTACTAACAATGGTGCTGTACTATGTCACTCATGCTGTACTAACAATGGTGCTGTATTATGTCACTCATGCTGTACTAACAATGATGCTACACTATGTCACTAATGCTGTACTAACAATGATGCTGCACTATGTCACTCCTGCTGTACTAACAATGATGCTGCACTATGTCACTCATGCTGTACAAACAATGATGCTGTACTATGTTGCTCATGCTGTACTATGTCACTATATGCTGTACTATGTCACTCATGCTGTACTATGTCACTCATGCTGTACTAACAATGATGCTGCACTATGTCATTAATGCTGTACTAACAATGATGCTGCACTATGTCACTAATGCTGTACTAACAATGATGCTGTACTATGTCACTCATGCTGTATTAACAATGATGCTGCACTATGTCACTAATGCTGTACTAACAATGATGCTGCACTATGTCACTCATGCTGTACTAACAATGATGCTGCACTATGTCACTAATGCTGTACTAACAATGATGCTGCACTATGTCACTCATGCTGTACTAACAATGGTGCTGCACTGTCACTCATGCTGTACTAACAATGGTGCTGTACTATGTCACTCATGCTGTACTATGTCACTAATGATGTACTATGTCACTCATGCTGTACTATGTCACTATATGCGGTACTATGTCACTCATGCTGTACTATGTCGCTCATGCTGTACTAACAATGATGCTGTACTATGTCGCTCATGCTGTACTAACAATGATACTGTACTATGTCGGTCATGCTGTACTAACAATGATACTGTACTATGTCACTCATACTGTACTATGTCACTCATGCTGTACTAACAATGATGCTGTACTATGTCGCTCATGCTGTACTAACAATGATACTGCAATTATGTCGGTCAAGTGCTGTACCTGTAATGATACTGTTCTATGTCACTCATACTGCAATTATGTCGCTCATGCTGTAATTAATAATGATACTGCAATTATGTCGCTCATACTGTACTAACAATGATACTGCACTATGTCACCATACTGTACCTGGCGTCACCTATGCTGTACTAACAATGACACTGTACTATGTCACCATGCTGTACTAACAATGATACTGCACTATGTCACCATGCTGTACTAACAATGACATACTGTACTATGTCACCTATGCTGTACTAACAATGATACTGGTACTATGTCACTATACTGTACTATGTCACCTTATGCTCTACTAAATAAATGATACTGGTACTATGTCACCATGCTGTAATTTCAACAATGATACTGTACTATGTCACCTTACATTGCAATTATGTCACTCATGCTGTAAATTAACAATGGATACTGCACTATGTCACTCATACTGTACTATGTCAATTATGCTCTACTAACAATGATACTGTACTATGTCACTCATGCTGTACTTAACAATGATACTGGTAATTATAATACCATACTGTAAATTATGTCGCTCATGCTGTACTAACAATGATACTGTACTATGTCAATTATATTGTACCATGTCACCTATGCTCTACTAACAATGATACTGTACTATGTCACCATGCTGTACCAATTAATGATAGATTGGTACTATGTCACCATACTGCAATTATGTCGCCTGGCGCTGTACTCAATAATGATACTGTACTATGTCACTCATGCCCCCACTAACAATGATACTGCACTATGCCCACCATGCTGTACTAACAATGATACTCAGGTTTGGCGTCACCATATTGTACTACGTCGCCCATGCTGTACTAACAATGATACTGTACTATGTCACCATATACTGTACCATATGTCGCCTATGCTGTACTAACAATGATATTGGGTACTATGTCGCTCGCGCCTCATTAACAATGATACTGTACTATGTCACCTATACGTAATTAACAATGATACTAAATATGTCACCTTATGCTGTACTAACAATGATACTGTACTATGTCACTCATACTGCACTATGTCACTATGCCAGCCTAACAATGATACTGTACTATGTCACCTTATGCTGGTAATTAACCAATGATACTGTACTATGTCACTCAATCACAATCACTGACGGAGAAAATTTAAGTCATCTCTCACACCAACTAGGTATTATGGTGATAGTTTAGGCGTGAACTTAATACATAGAGCCGTGGGAGAAGTAAACAATATATACATACAAGGATACGAATAAAGGAGATAAACAAATGGGTATTTTTATGAAGAATTTGTGAAAATATTAAAGGATAATACAAGAGAAATTTAGTAAATAAAAGTATGTAGGTACAAGGCAAATATATTCATAGTGAAGGAAAATAATAACAGTACAGGATAAAGGTGAAGATAAATGGGGAAAATACTTTTTTTAGTGTTTGATTAAGGAGGGAGAGGAGTTGGGGAGGAGGAGGAGTTGGGGGAGGAGGAGGTGGGGAGGAGGGGTTGGGGGAGGAGTGGGGTTGGGGAGGGAGGAAGAGGGGTAGGTAGGAGGAGGGGAGGGAAGGAAAATTGATTTTTTTATGAAATTGAAATATGAATTTGGAGACATCTGAGACGAAGATGAAAGATCAACAACATGAGTGGAGAAATGTCACGAAAGGTAAATATTTGTGTCTGATGGGGGAGCGATGGAAGGCAGGTGTGGTGGAGCGTGGAGGAAGGCAGGTGGTGTGGGTGGGAGCGTGGAGGAAGGCAGGTGGTGGGTGGAGCGTGGAGGAAGGCAGGTGGTGTGGTGGGGCTTGGAGTAGGCAGGTGGTGTGGTGGGAGCGTGGGGAGAAGGTGGGTGGGTGGAGCGTGGGAAGAAGGCAGGTGGTGTGTGGAGCGTGGGGGAAGGTAGGTGGTGTGGGTGGAGCGTGTGGAGGAAGGCAGGTGGTGCGGTGGGAGCGTGGAGGAAGGCAGTGTGTGGTGGAGCGGGGGAAGGTAGGTGTGGGTGGAGTGGAGGAAGGCAGGTGGTGTGGTGGGGCGGAGGAAGGCAGGTGGTGTGGGAGCGTGGAGGAAGGCAGGTGGTGGAGCATGAAGGAAGGCAGGTGTGGTGGAGCATGAAGGAAGGCAGAAGGCGTGACACCACGAAGGAAGGCAGAAGGTGACAGCATGAAGGAAGGCAGAAGGCGTGACAGCATGAAGGAAGGCAGAAGGGCAAAGAATGAAGGAAGGCAGAAGGCGTGACAGCATGAAGGAAGGCAGAAGGCGTGACAGCATGAAGGAAGGCAGAAGGCGTGGACAGCATGAAGGAAGGCAGAAGGAGAGGAAGAAGGAAGGCAGAAGGCGTAACAGCATGAAGGAAGGCAGAAGGCGTGACAGCATGAAGGAAGGCAGAAGGCGTGGACACCATGAAGGAAGAAGGCGTGACAGGATTGGAGGCAGATGACAGAAGAAGGAAGGCAGAAGGCAGCGGGAGCATGAAGAAAGCCAGTCTAACTATATCTCATATATCAAAAGGTGACAATGTAAATATGCACAGAAGACTTGGACTGATGATTATTGTTGTCCACACAAAATACACTCTTTCCTAGACCAGCGCCGGGAGATAGACTCCAGAAACAATAGACTTTGGCAGCGAGTTTGTTATTTGGCTCACTAAATGGTCATTAAGATCTTATGGTTAAGATCACTATGTGGTCATTAAAACTTCATGGTCATTAAGATCACTATATGGTCTTTAAATCACTATATGGTTTTAAATCACTATATGGTCATTAAAATCACTATAAGGTTATTAAGATCACTATATGGTCGTTAAAATCTCTATGGTCATTAAGATCACATGGTCATTATATGGTCATTAAAATCACACAATTATGTTGGATAAATGATCTACTTTGTTTTCAGTACTTTGGGACATGATGTCATAGCAGAGAAGTGAAGAAACAAAACAGGTACAGCGGGTCTGACCTGGTGGTGATATGAATATAGGAGGTGTTTAGATGGTCACCACACCTGTGCAGTCGACATTAGGTGTATAACAAACCTCCTCCCAGTAATTATTTGTGTATTTAGCCGCCCTCCATTTAATTATTCTAACATCCAATTATTCCTCAACTATAGTATTTCTGTTAATGACCATAATCTCTCGTTCACCCAAGTTGCTTTAAGCTTCTACATATAAAACTTCTTTCCTTGTCTTCAAATATTGTCATGTCCACCAGCTTGGCCAGTGTTGTGTCGCCACCACCACCAGCCTGGCCAGTGTTGTGTAGGTCATCACCAACAGTCTGGCCAACCATCTCCAGACTCGAACAGTCACTGACTCCTGGTCACCGCAGGTCGCCTGCTGTATATACATTTAATTATGCTTCATTGCGTATTCTTAAAATTTGCTGATGGAGGATAATTATACCTACCGAATTTGCATTTTTTTTTAATGTCACATGGAATGTTATTATATATTCATGTTTCGTTTGTCTGAACATTTTTCTGTGCACAACTCTGAGGAGGGTCACTGGATAACCAAAACGTTTCTTGTGTCTTATCTTTGTCTTAGCCTTAATTACTTAGAGATTACTATCGGGTGGCGGCAGATGAGATCATTGTGAACATCATATTTATTACTGGCCGATAAATGGCTTCAAGGCTTCCAATGATTATATTTTTTCTCTTCAGCCTTTATCTCCAACTTCACAGGAACTGAAACGTTTGGTCGGCTTTCCTGGTCCTGTCAGGCTCCCAAAACTTCCCCGAGACTACTAATGTAGTACTGTCTCTTGATCCTCGCTAGAGCACAGCCTTCAGTCGTCAACTATGTAGATTTACGAGAATTTGTATACTATGCCTGCTGCCCTCGAGTAGCTCCACCACCCCCACCTCCCCGAGGAAATGTTGTAAAAAGATCAAAGGCGTGGTGAAGCGCCTGAGCTAGTGAGGAAATATCTTGTGTGAAGACTTGGTTGTATTTTCTGCAGTGGAATCAGCGGACACAATACACACAACCGGCAAAAACAAAATATTATAGGAAAAATCCCATCAGTTAAGTTTATACTTTAAATAAAACTACACTATATCTTGCCAATGGATAAAACCCCTGCCAGATACGTCCCCGTTATAAAAGAAAATATAAAGAAAAATTACCCAGTCTCTTTTTATCAGATGATAAACAGAATACATAAACAAAATCCCACAAGATCAATTGTTTTAATACTTCAGACCTGTTATGTTAGATATGATGACATTCCCTCTACAACTGAATGATACATATATGTGTAGCTATAATTAATGACAGACTAATACCAATTATCGATATCATTTTGGGGCAAGTATTGTTTTACATTTCACCCAGTGGTAAATTCTTCTTGCGAAAAATAAGTTGCTTGTAATAATTACATGTTTTATTTATCTTGTAATTTTGTTGAAAGGACTGAACTTTGCACCGCTAAAAGTAAAAATAATAAATCAGTAATTAGTGTTATAGAAACATTTGTTGACTTTTTGATGCCACAATATGACGTAAATTCGCTCAAAAAGTATCTTTACGAGAGGTCCGATGAGTTTCAAAATAACACTGACTCCTTTGTCTCGGTAGGGTTGTCAAAATCCTTCGTTCGTTGGTGTCATATTGTCTCAAACAAAATTTTAGGATACATTTTTGAAGCAAATAGCCAGCCGTCAGGACATATATTCATGGTCATTGGACAAATAAGTTTCTTGAACTGTTCTGATGTAGGCAATGAATTTTGGATGTATAGATAAATATTCTACAGTTGTCTGTGGTTTCTGTTAACTTTGTGTATATGTATGTCCTGGGGCAGTGAGGTATGGTTTCAGAGTGGTTAAGTAACACACACACACACACACACACACCTTCAGTCACTCTACTTGTGGGTAATGCCAGATGGACCACTATGCTCTTGTTTATATTTATGTAGGAAACCCTGCTCGCTGGAATATGTTTGTATGATTCCACCATTGGGACTGTGTCATCAATTCTGCTCCAGACTATACCAATTTGGTGGATTTGTGAACAGTCCCAAAATTGGGCTACCACAACGTCACTCATCAGCCATACTAAGACTATGGTTATGCATTCAACCCTCTCCGACATTGTTACACTCCATTTCTTTTAGGTACACATAGGTTGTTGATTTTACTAAGCCTCGGCGTCAGCATAGACAATAAACTAAATTTTAAAATACATTGGGAGTTGTCAACCTCCGATTCTCTCAACCTCATCCGTAGACCTGTTCTTGGGTTGTTGGTGCCTGAGCTAGTCAGGTGTTTACTCAACATTCATACTTTGCTCACCTGTGCCTTGACATGTCTCTCTCTAAATGCCAAACAATGTAAGCACTTAGAAAAAGTGCATGATGGCATGTGAGATTATCTCCCTTCCTACCCATATATTCAGGAAGCCTAACACACTGTCTCCTTATTTTCTGAATCACCACGACCTCATCTGCAAATTTCTGTGAGAAGGTTCTGTCCATCCTCGACAGCGGTTCCTGCTTCTACCTGAGATCCTCGTCCGAAAATTGCTGTTCGACACCACAATCACCCAGCCCAGCATGAGCAATGTACTGATCGCTATAAGAACAAAAAGCCTTCCAGTCCTAAACGGCTAAAAATATTATCAATAACTTGTAATCAATTGTGTGTATTCACTCAGTCAATTCATTGTTTTGTAATTGCCTATGTTGAAATGCCCCATACTTCGAGCTTCTTCTACCTAGTTATTATTATATATCATATTTAGCTGACGTTACTTTGTATAATACACAATCAATTGACCCATTCCCCACCATGCAATCTGCAGGCTTTTAGCCTTCCGCTGCCACAAGGTGACCTTAATAAAACCATTAACTACACATACACATATACATATACATATACACATATACACACACACACACACACACACACACACACACACACACACACACACACACACACACACACACACACACACACATAATCTCAACAAAGTGGCATTATACAAAACCAAGTTATATATTCGTTAGAAAGAAAAGAAACCAACAACATTATTATTTACCCTGAATAAAAAATCAGGAACTCTCAGTAAGGCCACAGTCTATAGAACACATATGTCAAACCTTTGATTCAGCAGCAGTGATATTATTACCCAGTAGGAGATGTGGGGAGGGAATGGGAGTGGGGGGGAGAGAGTGTGGGGAGTGATGGTGACAGGGAGGTGAGAGAAGGGGTGTTGAGGGTGAGAGAGGAGAGATGATGATGAGGAAGAGCAGCACAAGAGAGGTGAGGGGGAAAGGGATATGAGGACATGTGTTGAGGGGAGAGAGATAGAGAAAGGGACAAGGAAGATGGAAAGAAGGTGGGGTAAGAGAGGCTGGGAAAGGGGGAGGAGGGTGAGAAAGAAGGGGTAAGTGAGGCGAGAGAGAGTGAGAGAAAGGGATGATAGTATAGAAGGTGTGAGAGGGGAGGGAGAAAGGTGAGATGGAGGTGAATGAAGGGGCTTAAGGGGATATGGATGTGAGAAGGAAAGGGGAAGGAATATAGGGTTGGTGAGGGAGAGTCGGGGTGAGGTGAGAGCAAGAGATAAAAAATACATGAGGAGACAGGAGGAAGAATTCATTTAAAGAGGAAGAATAACTATGGACAACAGTAGAGGCAGATGTGGTGTGTGTGTGTGTGTGTGTGTGTGTGTGTGTGTGTGTGTGTGTTGTGATGTTTGGTGCTACGGTAGTGTTATAAGGAGTGGTGGTACATGGCAGTAATAATATGTGTCTATGGGCACATTACAGTATGTGTGTGTGTGGCACATGATAGCATGGTGTGTGTGTGTGTGTAGGTACATGGTGTGTGTGAAATACAGGTGTTATGGTGTGTGTGGTGGTACATGGTAGTACGGTGTGTGTGTGGTAGCATGTGGTAGTGTTATGGTGTGTGTGGGTATATGTATTATGGTGTGTGGGTACATGTAGTATTATGGTGTGTGTGTGGGTACACGTAGCAAGCATGGTGTGTGTGTGGTGTTACACGTAAGCACAGTGTGGTACATGAAAGTATTGCAGGTACACAGTGTTGTGTGTGTGGTGGCATGGTGTAATGGTGGGTGTGGTGGCATGTATATGGTGTGGGTGTTACACGGTAAGCATACAGTGTATGTGAAGCTAGACGAGTGTTAAGGGTGTGTGGTGTAGTAATGGGTGAGTGTGTGTGGTGGTACACGGTGTTATGGTGTGTGTGTGTGAAATAGTGTTATGGCACAGAGGTGTGTGGTGGTACATGATAGTGTTAAGGGTGTGTGTGTGTGTGTACATGGTGTGTGGTACATGACAGGCAGTGTGTGTGGTGGCACATGATATATATGGTGTGTGTGTGTACACAGGTTCTGTGTGTAAAGGAGTAGGCAGGTGTGTGTGTGTGGTACAGGTAGGCAGTGGTGTGTGTACATGATAGTGCTAAGTGTGTGTGGTGTGGGTACATGCAGCATGGTGTGGTGGTACATGGTAGCATTATGGTGTGTGTGGTGGTACATGGTAGTATTTATGGTGTGGGTGGGTACATGGTATTATGGTGTGGTGGTACATGACATATGGTGTGTGTGGTGGCATGATAGTGCCATGAAGGAGTGGCAATAAGCAGAAAGAATATGGTGTGTGGTACACGGTACTATGGTGTGTGGTGGCACATGATAGTGTTGGCGGTGTGTGTGTGGTATGATAGTGCTATGGTGTGTGTGTGTGTATACATGGTATTATGGTGTGTGTGTGTGGTACACTTGCAGGTTTTGGTGTGTGGTGTTACACGGTATAAGTATGTGGGGAGTGGCACATGGTAGTACATGGTGTGTGGGTGTTTACACAGAAAGGGTGTGCTGTGTACATGGTACAGGTGTGTGGTGGTACACGGTGTTATGGTGTGTGTGGTGGCATGATAAAGTTATGGTGTGTGTGTGGTATGATATATATGTGTGTGTGGTATGATATGTTATGTGTGAGTGGTACATGGTAGTAATATGGTGTGTGGTGTTATGGTGTGTGTGTTACATGATAGTGTTAAGTGGTGTGTGTGGTGGCACATAGTAGTGTTATGGGTGGAGGTATACAGAGGTTAAGGGTGTGTGATGGTACGTGTAAAGTTATGTGTGTGTGGTGGCAGTATTTTGGTGAGTGTGGTATATGGTAGTGTTATGTGTGGTACATGGTAGTATTACAGTGTGGTGACACATGGTAGGTGTGTGGGTACATGGTAGTATTATGGTGTGGTGGTATATGGTGTGGCATGTAGCATTATGTGTGGTAAGGCAGTGTTATGGTGTGGTACATGGTAGTGTTATGGTGTGTGTGGTATGGTAGTATGGTGTAATGGCTGGTTTTTAAGAGAAAGTATTGAGAAGGACGAGAAGAGAGTAAAAAGAGGGAAGAATTTGGTAGCGTGGCTGTGCTCTGTTATTTCTGTCAATATATTTATCTTATCTTATACGTCATAATAATATCTATTATGTTCTTAAGGACGATTTCCTCAAACACTGCTTCTGTTACAACTGTTTATTCATTATGACAATGACATGGACATTAATAATAATTTCTATCGAAGTTATTTAGGACATTATATTTACGTTACTAGGACATTATATTTACATTACTAGACACTGGATTCTTTGGACACGAACATGAAAATGAATACACTCTACGTATAAGTAACTCCATCCCATGGAAAGCTCTGATATAAACTCACGTGACCTGGGGAGGCCTAGCAGGTGGTCCTGTGGTGTTGTCCCCAGAAGTGGGAGACTCTACTGGGCACTGGTGTCGAGGCACCTGACTCCCGACCGAGGCTTGCCTCCGGCCTCTGTCTGACCCCCGAAAGGGACTGGGGGACGTTGTTGCTGGCCCCTTCTGGTGACAAGACACTCTCTCGTGAGGAGGCTGCTGACGTCCCTATATATTGGGAGACGAGCCGGTTGAGCTACAGACTGGTGGGGGGGGGCGAAGGGTCTCTCTCACATTTGACCTCGCCACGAGGGGTCAGGTCTGACTTTTTCTTGAGCAGGTTGTTGTACAGGCGGCTGGAGCCAGGTGGCCTTCCTGCCGACTGGGCTGGTGTTAACATCGTTGGTGAGCCAAGTGGGAGGCTAAGGATCAGGCCTCTTTGAGGCTGGGAGGGTTACCTTACATTTGACCTGGTTGCATGGAGTTGTGGTCTGACCTTGCATGAGATTTACCTGTAGGTTGGTCAGTGTACCAGGGGAGGGCCGGCAGTGGCTCCCTTCTCGACTGTGTGTCTCTTACATATTGCCAGGCCGTGACATGGAAGGATGCTGCTGATTTGTGGCCTTGAGGCCGAGGGTACTTACACGAATTCTCAATGTCGGGCCGGTCTGGACTGTTTCTGAGATGGAAATGGTCTTATTAACCCATCACTACAGGTGTGGTGGTACAAGGCAGCGTTATGGTGGTAGTATGTACGGTTATGGTGTGAGGCGCTGGCGGTAGTATTTTTTGCGCGTGTGGTGGTATATGATAGTGTTGCGTGGTGCAAGGCTGTTTGTGCTGTGGTGTGTGGTGTTATGCAGCGATGGTGAGCAATACAACGAACGCATGAT
>NW_024745171.1:0-15718 GCF_018991925.1 Homarus americanus | reverse complement strand
CTCATCCTCCACCCATCGCATCGCATGTCGCGCTCATCCATCATCGCATCGCTCCGCACGCTCATCTCGCATCATCACGCATCATCCGCATCATCTTTCTCTCATCATCGCCGCATCATCCGCGCATCATCTCTCATCATCCGCATCATCACCATCATCCGCATCATCGCCGCATCATCACGCGCATCATCCGCATCATCCGCATCGCTCTCCGCATCATCACGCGCTCGCTCGCGCATCTGCGCATCATCGCGCATCATCGCGCATCGCTCCGCGCCATCGCATCATCATCCGCGCATCATCGCGCATCATCATCATCGCCGTCATCATCATCTGCGCATCATCGCGTCATCGCCATCATCCGCGCATCCGCATCATCACGCGCATCTTCCGCATCACGCATATCGCATCATCGCGCGCTCTCTGCGCATCATCTCTCCACTCCGCATCCGCTCATCGCTCCGCATCATCTCATCGCGCATCATCACGCATCATCTCGCGCATCATCCGCATCATCGCGCATCATCCGCATCATCCGCATCATCATATCCGCCGCATCATCCGCATCATCACCGCATCACATCATCACGCGCATCATCACGCATCACTCCGCATCATCGCCCATCGTCGCATCATCGCACGCTCATCACGCGCCATCTGCGCATCGCTCCGCTCATCCGCATCATCCCCCGCTCATCTGCGCGCTCATCACGCGCCATCACGCATCATCCGCATCATCGCGTCATCATCCGCATCGCTCCGCTCATCACGCGCATCATCATCGCATCATCATCCGCGCATCATCCGCATCATCACATCATCGCATCATCCGCATCCTCCGCGCATCGCTCCGCGCATCATCGCGCGCATCATCGCGCTCATCACCATCATCTCCATCATCCGCGCGCATCATCGCGCATCATCATCCGCGCATCATCATCGCCCGTCTCATCATCGCATCATCATCATCATCGCGTCATCACGCATCATCACGCGCATCTCCGCGCCGCTCATCCCTATCCGCACTCACTCACGCACGCTCATCTCCTCCGCACTCATCACGCTCATCTCTCGCGCTCGCTCCATCTCTCTCTCATCTGCGCATCATCTTGCTCATCCGCATCATCATCGCATCTCGCCGCATCATCGCGTCATCCGCATCATCACGCATCATCACGCATCATCATCGCATCATCGCGCATCATCCGCATCATCTCGCGCATCATCCATCATCGCATCACTCGCGCATTCCTCCGCATCTCACGCGCCTCTCGCGCCATCCGCATCATCCTCATCCGCGCATCGCTCCTCGCTCCGCATCATCGCGCCATCGCCTCATCATCATCTCGCATCATCGCCATCATCGCGCATCATCCGCATCATCATCATCATATCATCCGCATCGCATCATCCGCACTCCTCCACGCATCGCTCACGCACTCCTCCTCATCGCCCGCTCATCCGCCATCATCTCGCTCCGCGCTCATCGCCATCGCTCATCGCTCCGCGCATCGCCGCGTCATCATCATCTCACGCATCATCACGCATCATCCGCATCATCGCGATCCGCATCATCGCATCATCACGCATCCTCCTCCACGCATCCTCACGCACTCATCCACTCCCCTCCCGCATCCTCCACGCATCGCTCCGCACTCCTCACGCATCATCGCTCATCTCGCGCTCGCTCACGCATCGCTCCTCGCTCCGCATCGCTCTCATCTCGCTCTCTCGCTCCGCATCGCTCCGCGCTCATCTCACGCTCATCGCCATCATCATCATCCGCATCATCCGCATCATCGCATCATCTCGCATCATCCGCATCATCCATCATCTCATCTCCGCGCCCATGTCGCTCTCCGCACTCTCTCCTCTCGCTCCGCGCCGCTCATCCGCGCATCATCCGCGCATCATCCGCATCATTCACGCATCATCATCATTTCATCGCATCATCATCACGCTCATCACGCATCATCCGCTCATCTCCATCATCATCCGCGCATCATCCCGCATCATCTCATCTCGCGCCTCTCCTCTGTCTCTCTCTCCGCGCTCATCCGCATCATCCGCTCATCTCTCATCTCATCGCGCATCATCACGCGCTCATCCGCGCATCATCGCATCATTCACGCATCATCACGCATCATCACGCATCATCATCACGCGCTCATCGCCATATCGCTCCTCCGCTCCGCATCTCTCATCCGCATATCGCTCATCCGCATCATCGCTCCGCGCGCATCCGCATCATCCGCCATCTCGCATCATCCGCGCATCATCACGCGCATCATCATCACGCGCGCATCGCTCACGCATCATCATCCGCATCCTCCGCACTCACTCCGCTCCTCCGCATCCTCCGCACATCCTCCGCGCGCATCATCACGCACTCATCACGCATCGCTCCGCATCGCTCACGCCGCTCCTCATCGCGCATCATCATCTTTCTCATCACGCGCATCATCCGCGCATTCATCATCATCATCACGCATCATCATCATCGCGCGCATCATCGCAGCATCATCATCATCGCGCGCATCACTCCGCGCATCGCTCATCGCCATCGCCATCATCGCATCATCTCATCCGCGCATCATCGCGCATCATCGCGCGCTCATCTCGCGCATCATCTCGCGCATCATATCGCGCATCATCTCGCATCATCGCGTCATCGCATCATCATCATCCTCATCATCATCTCGCCGTATCATCATCCATCCGCATCCGCATCCGCATCATCCGCATCACTCCGCACTCCTCCCCGCTCCTCCGCATCATCACGCTCGCTCGCTCACGCATCGCCATCGCTCATCCCCATCATCCGCATCGCTCCGCATCATCACGCTCATCACGCGCATCATCGCATCATCGCATCATCATCATCATCATCATATCCGCATCATCACGCATCATCCGCGCATCGCTCCGCATCGCTCCGCATCCTCCGCATCATCCGCATCGCGCTCCGCACTCATCCCATCATCGCCTCGCTCGCCGCTCGCTCCGCATCGCTCACGCATCGCTCCGCATCATCCGCATCATCCCGTCATCGCATCATCCGCATCATCGCCATCATCCGCATCATCCGCGCATCATCATCCGCATCATCACATCATCACGCATCCTCCACGCCATCCGCGCACGCTCATCCGCACTCCTCTCCTCCGCGCTCATCCGCGCATATCGCTCCGCTCCTCTCATCGCCATCATCGCATCCTCTCATCGCATCATCGCATCGCTCCGCGCATCATCGCATCATCACGCATCATCGCATCATCATCATCATCCATCGCATCATCCGCGCATCATCGCATCGCTCCGCACTCATCACGCACTCATCCGCGCTCATCCGCATCATATCGCACTCATCTGCGTCCTCTCGCTCCGCACTCCTCCCCCGCTCGCTCCGCGCGCTCATCTCATCTCATCGCGCATCATCCGCGCATCGCTCTCATCATCATCATCGCGCATCATCACGCATCACGCATCATCACGCGCATCATCGCATCATCCGCACTCATCCGCATCGCTCCGCACTCATCTCACGCCATCCGCATCATCTCGCTCTCGCGCTCACGCGCATCGCTCACGCGCATATCTCCGCATCATCGCCATCATCGCGCTCATCCGCATCTCATCATCATCGCATCATCGCATCATCATCGCATTCATCCGCATCATCATCATCGCCATTCACGCATCACTCTCTCCTCCCGCTCCTCCATCCGCTCATCCGCTCGCTCACGCCATCCGCTCATCTCCGCATCGCTCATCCGCGCTCATCGCGCATCGCGCTCCGCATCATCACGCATCGCTCCGCATCATCATCATCATCCGCATCATCCGCGCATCTCATCGCGCATCCGCATCATCGCATCATCCGCATCATCACGCATCATCCGCATCATCCGCATCATCATCATCATCGCATCATCCGCGCGCATCATCCGCGCCATCATCTCGCGCCATATCATATCATCTCGCGCATCATCATCATCGCCGTCATCACGCGTCATCTCGCGCATCATCATCATCATCATCGTCATCCGCATCATCACGCATCATCGCATCATCACGCGCATCATCACGCATCATCCGCATCATATCGCATCATCACGCATCATCACGCGCATCATCCGCATCATCACGCATCATCTCGCGCATCATCCGCATCATCGCGCATCATCTCGCTCTCCGGCTCATCATCACTCCTCGCATCATCATCACGCGCCATCTCATCATCGCGCATCATCGCGCATCATCCGCATCATCGCGTCATCATCATTCATCATCATCCTCCGTCATCCGCGCATCATCCTCCGCATCGCTTCACGCATCCTCGCGCTCCTCACGCATCTCGCCCATCGCTCCGCATCGCTCCTCGCGCTCATCACGCTCATCCGCGTCATCACGCATCGCTCATCATCTCGCGCGCTCATCGCCATCATCACGCGCGCATCATCGCGCATCG
Organism: Homarus americanus; assembly: GCF_018991925.1. NCBI lineage: Eukaryota > Metazoa > Arthropoda > Malacostraca > Decapoda > Nephropidae > Homarus > Homarus americanus. The sequence continues at coordinate 11,247 of NW_024745171.1, read as the reverse complement.
CTCGCATCATCACGCGCATCATCTCGCGCATCATCGCCATCATCATCGCTCATCCGCATCATCATCCGCATCATCCGCATCGCATATCGCATATCGCATCATCTCGCGCATCATCACGCATCATCGCGCGCATCATCGCGCATATCCGCATCGCTCCTCTCCGCGTCATCGCCATCGCTCATCACGCATCCTCGCATCATCATCGCCGTCATCCGTCATCACGCTCCTCCGCGCGCATCTCGCTCCTCACGCATCTCATCCCCCATCGCTCGCATCATCGCATCATCACGCATCTCTCACGCTCATCGCTCTCGCTCATCATCTCATCTCATCGCATCATCATCATCGCCATCATCTTCGCATCATCGCATCATCCGCGCATCATCCGGCATCGCATCATCCGCATCATCGCATCATCGCGCATCATCACATCATCACGTCGCTCCGCACGCATATCTCTCCGCATCATCACGCATCATCCGCGCATCATCGCATATCGCTCCGCATCATCACGCTCATCACGCGCATCTCATCGCGCATCATCATCATCATCCGCGCATCGCTCCGCGCATCATCGCGTCATCACGCGCATCATCGCGTCATCATCGCCTCATCGCATCATCACTCCGCATCCATCTCCGGCATCGCTCCGTCCTCCTCGCGCATCATCCGCGCGCATCCTCCGCATCTCGCGCATCTCGCATCTCTCGCTCACGCGCTCATCGCTCCGCTCTGCGCGCGCATCGCTCGCGCATCTCTCATCGCTCTGCTCTCATCCGCATCATCGCATCATCATTCATCATCGCATCGCATCACTCATCATCATCGCCAGCACTCTTCGCATCATCATCACGCATCACATCGCATCGCATCATCATCGCCCATCGCGCTCGCCTGCGCATCGCATCATCGTATCGCATCGCATCATCATCATCATCATGGCAGCATCATCAGCATCATCATCATCATCATGTGTAATCATCATCATCATCGTCCATCGCGTCAGCCGTATGTCATCATCATCGTAACGCATCGCCAAACCATCATCATCATCGCGTTGCATCATCATCATACATCATCATCATCATCATGCATCGCATCGCATCATCATCATCGCGCATCGCCGCATCATCATCTCATCGCTGCGCCATTCTCATCATCATCATCATCATCGTAACCCATCGCCTGCGCATCATCATCATCATCATAACGCATCGCATCGCGCATATCTCATCATCGCCAGCGCATCATCGCATCATCATCATCATCATGGCATCGCATCATCATCATCATCATAACGCATCGCATCGCATCATCATCATCATCATCATAACCCATCGCACAGCGCATCATCATCATCATCGTAACCGCATCGCATCGCGCATCATCATCATCATCATCATAACTGCATCGCGCATCATCATCATCGCAGCAGCATCGATAGCATCATCCGCATCATCATCATAACGCATCGCATCCGCATCATCATCATCATAACCATCGCATCGCATCATCATATCACTTAACGCATCGCCTGGCGCATCATCTTTCATGCGCCGCATCGCGCATCATCATCATCATAACGCGCTCATCGCATCATCATCATCATCGCCAACGCCCGCCTGCGCATCATCATCGCCATCATCATAACACATCGCGCCGCGCATCATCATCATCATCATAACCGCATCGCATCGCATCATCATCATGATACCAGCGCGCATCGCATCATCATCATCATCATAACATCATCGCATCATCATATGCGCCATCTTCAGCATCGCGCATCATCGCAGCTCATCATCGCGCATCATCATCATCATCATAACAGCATCGCCGCGCATCATCATCATCGCCAGCCGCATCTTTCGCGCATCATCATCGTAACGCGTACATCACGCATCATCATCATCATTGCATCTCCTCGTCATCGCGCCATCATGACAGCATCATCGCATCATCATCATCATCATGGATATCGCATCATGTTGCTGCATCATCATCGCCATGCATCGCGCATCATCATCGCCGCATCGTCCTGGCGCATCATCATCATCATCATCATAACATCGCCAGCATCATCATCATCATCATAACCCGCCTCATCGCATCATCATCATCATCATAACGCATCATCGCATCATATCATCGCGTATCATCGCATCATCATCATCGCATCAGCATCACTTTCGGCGCATCATCATCATCATAACGCGCATCGCGCCATCATCATCATCGCCAGCGCATCGCATCGCATATCATCATCATAACCAGCATCGCCTGCGCATCATCATCATGCATCATCGCATCATCTTTGCATCATCATACCGCATCGCATCGCATCATCATCATCGCCAACGCGCCATCGCCATCATCATCATCGCCGCGCGCTCACTCCGCATCATCATCATCATCGCATCATCATCGTGTCACTCATCATCATCATTGCGCCATCCGCATCATCATCATCATCATCGCGCATCATCATCATCGCGGGCGCATCATGATCATCGCCATCATCATCTCGCGCGCATCATCATCATCATCCGCGCATCATCATCATCATACGCATCATCGCATCATCGCCTTCATCGCATCGCGCATCATCATATATCGCCTGGCGCATCATCATCATCATAACGCATCGTCATCGCATCATCATCACTCCTGGGCGCATCATCATCATCATAACGCATCGCATCACGCTCATCATCATCATCATCGCATCATCATCATCATCATCATCGCGCTGCATCACCTGCGCATCATCATCATCATAACGCATCGCATCGCGCATCATCATCATCATCGCCAGCTTGCATCGCACCGCATCATCATCATCGCCCAACCGCATCGCATCGCATCATCATCATCATCATCAACGCATCTTCCGCATCATCATCATAACCATCTTCGCGCATCATCATCATCATGCATCGCATCGCATCATCGATCATCATCATCATCGCCTGGCGCATCATCATCGTAACGCGCTCATCGCATCATCATCATCGCCAACTGCTCGCTGGCGCATCATCATCATCACGCTTATCGCATCATCATCATCATCATAACTTGCCTCGCACTCCGCATCATCTCTTTCTTGCTCCTGGCGCCTCTGTCATCTGTCGTGCTTTTATCGCTTTCATATCATCATCATGTTGTCATAACTCTTGCCATTCGCTCTCTCTTCATCATGGCTGCTCTTGCTCATCATCATGTCTCGTTTAACTCATCACTCTGCACTCATCATGCATCTGCTCATCTCATCTCCTGTTGCCTCGCATCGCGCATATCTATGTAGCATCGCCTCATCATGTTCTCATCATCTGCGCTCTGCCTTGCGCTCATGTCATCATCATCATCGTCATCTGCATATCGCATATCATCATCATCGCTTAATTGCTCCATCGATCATCATCTTATCTGATTTCGCTTCTCATTTTTTTTCATCATCATCATCATTAGCTCGTATCGCATCTCTTGTCATCATCGCCTGCATCTTTCGAGCATCATCATCATATCACTTTGCACTCCTTTCTTGCATCATCATCATCATCTATATCTCACATCATCATGCATCCTGCTCATTGCTTTCACATCTCATCTCACATCTCATCCTCATCATCATCTGCCTCTGGCTCATCTCCTGCTCATCATCTTCTTTGCCTACTCTTTCCTCATCTCATCATCCCTGCTCATCTATCTGCTGCACTCATCTCCATCATCGCTCTGTCATCATCTGTTGCTCTTTAGCATCGCGTCGTCGCATCATCATCATCGCCAACGCATCGTCCTGCATCATCATCATCATCATCTGTGGCTCTCATCGCGCATCATCACTTAGCTGCGCTTCACACTCCTCGCGTCCTCATCATTTTTATCTTCATCACATCATAACTGCTTGCCTCATCTCCATCATCTGCTGCGCTCGCATCTCATCATCTCATCATTTCTGCACCTGCTTGCCATCATCTCATCATCATAACACTCACACACTCATGTCTGCATCATCATGTCATCACTTGCTGCCTCTGCTCGCATCGCTCTCATCATCTCTGTCATATGCTGCATCTCTCTTGCATCTGTCATCATCATACACTCAGACATATATAATCTTAACCTGCATCGCCTGACGCATCATCATCATCATCATCATATGCTTCACCTCACCTCCTCCATCATCTCATCTGCTGTCTCCTGTCTTTCTCTTCTTTAGCTGCTCCCCTCTTCCTCATTTACTCCTCCTCACACCTCCTCCTCCTCCTCCTCTGCCTCCTTGCCTCACCTATGCCTCTCCTCCTCACCTCCACCCTACCTCCACCTCACCTCCTCCTCCTCCTGCTGCCTCACCTCCACACTCCTCTCCTCCTCCTCTCATCTCCTGCTCCTCCTCTCCTGTCTCCTCCTCCTCTTCTCCTGCTGCCTCACATCTCACCCTCCTCCTCCCTCCTCTGCTGCCTCGCTCACTCATCTCATCCTGCTTTGCCTCTCATCATCTCTCCTCGCCTTGCTGCTTCCACCTGTCATCATCTCCAACACTCACCCTGGCATCTTTCTCCTGCCTCTGCCTCCGCATCGCTCATCTTCCTCCTGCTTCCTCACCTCTACCTCCTCCTCCTCCTGCTTCCTCCTCACCTCTTTCCTCTCTGCTGCACTCACCTCCTCATCTTTGCTGCTGCACCACGCGTCACCTCTCATACTGCACTCCTTTCACGCCATCCTGCTCCTTTCACCTCACCTTCCGCTCCTCCTCCTGCTGCCTCACCTCCACACTCATCATCTCTGCTGCCTCTCACTCTCTATCCTCCTCCTGCTGCCTCACCTAACACCTCCTCCTCTTTAGCTGCACTCACCTCACACTTCCTCTACTCCTCCTCTGCCTCCTCCTTATCCTCATTTCTTCACACTCACACTCATCCTCCTCCTGCCTCACCTCCTCCTCTGTCCTCCTCCTGCTGCCTCACCTCCACGCCTCCTCCATGTTTGCTGCTTCTCCTCCTCCTCCTCCTCCTTTCCTTCCTCACCTCCTCTTCTCTGTACCTCCTCCTCCTCCTCCTGCTACCTCCTCCTCCTCCTCCTGTTCTACCTCATCCTTCCTTTTTGTACCTCACATCCACACATCTGCTTGTGCTCATTTGTGCACTTAACTCGTTCTCTTGCACTCATCATCATGTACGCATCGTCATCATCATCTTTGCTTTAGACTCATCATCATCATCTTCTCCTCTCCTCACTATCTCCTGCTCCTGTGCTTTCTCACATCTCCTGCTGCTCCTCACTCGTCATCATCCTTAGCTTTCTCTCTGCCTCCTCTGTTCTCCTTGTGCCTCATCTGGTACTCCATCGTCCATTCTGCTGCTCCTCCTCCTCCTCCTCCTGCCACTCATCTTTGCCTCTCCTGCTCATCGTCATCTCTGCGTTCCGTCATCTCATAACATACTCTGCACTCTATCATCGTCCTTGCTCTCCGCATCACGTATGCTCTTCTGCTGCCTCGTCACAACTCCTCCTGCTCCTCCTGCTGCATCCTCATCCTCTCCTCATCTGTTGCCTCATCATCCTCATCGCATCATCATCATGCATCATAACCCTTTCTGCGCATCGCGTCTGCATCATCATCGCCAGCAGCATCATCGCACTCATCATCATCATAACTTCGCTCATCATCATCATCATCATCGCGCATCCTCGCCTCCGCATCATCTGTCATCACATCATGTTGCATCGCATCATCACATATCGCGCTCATAACACGCGCATCGCGCATCATCATCATCGCCATCGCATCGCCTCCGCATCATCATCATCATCATCGTCACCGCACTCACGTCATCATCGTCATGTCGCTGCACATCGCATCTCGCCATCATCGCCATCATCATCGCATAACGCGTCTGCGTCGCGTCATGCATCATGCATGCATGCATCATCAGCAACAGCACGCGCGCATTCATCATCGCCAACATCTCTTTATCATCATCATCATCATCTGTGCATCATCATCATCATCATCATCATCGCTAACTCATCATCATCGGTGTCTTGCATCACTTGCTCCTCCATCTCATCATCTGGTTTTACTCCACCTCACCTCCTCTCGTCATCATAACGCATCGCAACAGCTCATCATCATCCTCGTACTACCTCCTCCTCGCATCATCATCATCCCTGCCTCCTTCTTTATCATCATCATCATCACCTTAAGCATTGTTTCTCTGCATCATCCTCATCATCATGCTGCCTCACCCTCATCCTCCTTGCATCTCATCTCTCCTCATCATCTGCTACACTCACCTCATCATCATCATCGTGCTGCGTACCTCACATCATCATCATCATCATCACTTCATCATCCTTTGCATCCTCCGCGCACTCATCATCCTGCTTTCATCACCAACTCATCATCGTCCTGCTACCTCCTTCGTCATCATCATCACCTTTACTCGCACTCATCATGTCTCATCATCATCATCTCATCATCATCATCATATCGCATCGCATCGATCATCGTCAGCATCGATCGCATCATCATCATCATCATGCGCATCACTTCGCATCATCATCATCGCCAACAACATCGCCTCGCATCATCATCATCATAACATCACATGGCATCATCATCATCGCGCATCGCATCAGCTCATCATCATCACTTCATCGCATCATCATCATCATCATCACGCTCCTACGCTCATCTCATCGCACTCAGCATCTGCGCATCATCATCATCGCTGCACTCTGCATCATCATCATCATAACGCATCGCATCGCGCATCATCATCATCACTCGCATCGCATCATCATCATCATCATCATCGCCAACGCCTCTTTCAGCGCGCATCATCATCATAACGCATACTTTATCGCATCATCATCATCATCGCCAGCAGCGCTCGCCTGGCATATCGCATCATCGCCAACCATCGCATCGCATCATCATCATCATCATCGCCGACATCGCATCGCATCATCGCGCATCCATCGCGCCAAGCGCATCGTCATCATCGCCAACATCGCATCGCATCATCATCATCATCATCATCGCGCATCATCTGCGCATCACATCATCATAACGGCTCATAACGCATCATCATCATTGCATCACTGCGCGCTCATGTCATCATCATCATCGCCATCGCGTACGCTCGCGCGCTCATCATCAATCATAACGCATCGCATCATCGCATCATCATGTCGCCATCATGCTGGCGCATCATCATCATCATCATCGCACTCACGCATCATCATCATCATAACAGCATCGCTGCGCATCATCATCATCATCATCATCGCATCATCATCATCATCATCATCGCTAACATCATCGCATCATCATCATCATCGCCATCATCACTGCAGCGCATCATCATCATCATAACAGCATCGCATCACATATCATCATCGCTGCGCGCCTGGCATCATCATCATCGTAACATCGCACGGCGCATCATCATCATCATCGCCAACATATCATCGCATCATCATCATCATGTCATAACATCGCACAACGCATCATCATCATCGCCAACGCATCGCCTCGCGCATCATCATCATCATCGCCTGAAGCATATCACATCATCATCATCCTCATAACGCATCGCCTGGCTCCGCGCATCATCATAGCTGCCTCGCACTCCGCATCATCATCATCATCGCCTCCATGTCATCATCGCCCGCATCGCACGCTCATCATCATCATAACGCATCTCACTCATCATCATCATCGCCTGGCGCATCATCATCATCGCTCGCCGCATCATCGCGCATCATCATCATCATCATAACAGCATCGCCTGAGCATCATCATCATCGCCAACAGCATCGCATCGCGCATCATCATCATCATCGCCATCTCGCCTGCATCATTCATCGTAACAGCATCGCCTGCGCATCATCATCATCATCGCCAACGCTCGCATCACGCATCATCATCATCATCATCATGCGCTCATCATCGCATCATCATCATCATCATGGCGCATCGCCTGGCGCATCAAATATCATCGCAACGCGCTCGCGCCGCGCATCATCATCATCATCGCCTGCGCATCATCATCATCATCATCATACGCATCACTGGCGCATCGCATCATCATAACATCGCATCGCATCATCATCATCACTCCGCGCCGCATCATCATCATCATCCGCATCGCATCATCATCATCATAACGCGCTCGCATCACGCCTCCGCTCATCATCACGCACGGCATCATCATCATCATACGCCTCGCATCGCGCATCATCATATCATCGCATCCGCATCATCATCATCATCGCCGCTCGCCAGCATCGCATCGCGCATCATCATAACGCTCGCATCGCATCATCATCATCATAACCAGCATCGCACTCGCATCATCATCATCATCATAACGCTCATCACGCATCATCATCATCATCGCCAACGCTCGCATCACGCATCATCATCATCATCGCCAACGCATCGCATCGCGCATCATCATCATCATAACCGCATCGCATCGCATCGCATCATCATCGCCAACAGCATCGCATCGCATCGCATCATCATCATCACATCGCCAGCAACGCATCGCATCGCGCATCATCATCATCATAACGCGCCATCGCTCACGCGCATCATCATCATCATCATCATAACGCATCATCCGCATCATCATAACGCCTCGCATCCGCATCATCATCATCATCGCCAGCACGCATCGCATCGCATCGCCAATCACATCGCATCGCATCGCATCGCCAATCGCCAGCATCGCATCGCATCATCGCCAACGCATCGCATCGCATCATCATCATCATCATCGCCAGCATCATCGCATCGCATCATCATCATAACGCGCTCGCGCTCGCGCATCATCATCATAACGCATCGCATCGCATCATCATCATCATCATCGCCTTTAGCATCGCGCATCATCATAACGCATCGCATCCGCGCATCATCATCATCATCATCATAGCACCGCATCGCATCGCGCACATCATCATACATCATACTGCATCGCATCGCATCATCATCATATGCCTCGCATCGCGCATCATATCATAACGCCTCGCCTCCGCATCATCATCATCATCACTGCTGCCTCGCCTCCGCTCATCATCACAGCCGGTCGTTTCATCCGTCTTACAGATTTCTGGAGTTTGTTTCTGTATAATGAGAATAAAGACCACAGGTCTTTGCTTACTACACAGCGTAGATCAGGCCAGCAGAGACAACAGGACTAGCACCAAGAACAGCATCGGCTTAGCACCAAGAACAGCATCGGCTTAGCACCAAGAACAGCATCGGCTTAGCACCAAGAACACTCACTAGTCTCTAACAAAAGAGTAGATCAGACTCAACACCAAGTCTCAGCAGTGCACCATCAACACACACACTTAACACTGGTCAGCAACACACAGATCTAGCCTCAGCAGTGCACCATCAACACACACACTTAACACTGATCTGGTCACCAACACACTGAGTAGATCATAAGCTCAGCAACAGACACAGAGAGGAAAGATGAAGGATTCATAACGAACTTCCATAATCTGGAGACGTAGTTCGAGAGCTGAACCACAGATGGCGTTAAACCAGCATGATCTTAGATCGTGGAAACTGTTTCAGTTTAAGCAGCCTCGGGAAGGTTACCGGAATTTTGTGGTCAATTGCATAGTTGCCTTAGAGTTTCTTTACCTGTAATGACGAAAATAATAATTATAATAATTATTAAAGCACCAATGTGTCTGTGAATGTGTTGGACTGCTCACTTGGCGTGTATGTTGGGTGCTTATACAGGCAGGGGACCTTGGTGGTAACAACCCAACACAAACCATTCCTCTATGACATGACAACACAAGTGTCATCATACCATATTGGGTGAAGAAATGATCCCAGGGAGGAACACACAAGGTGCCCTGTTATCACAGCCAAACGTCGCTCACCAACACCGACCATGAGTCTCTGCCGTCCACTAGTCTTAATCTTTTATAATTTGGTGGTGATATTTATATACGGTGAAGGTCGTGAGTCATTCATTGTTACTCAGACTTAAGTGTCCATTCATTCCCTCACTCTCGCATACACTTACCTCTCCTACACTCGCCCTCTTTAGATTTTCATGTCATAAATTTCCATTTCTTTTCTCTATAAAAATATTGGTCTGTCTTAACTTAGTGGTAACAACTGATTATTGTACAGTAGGGTGTGTCATACGGAGGCGAATTTTTTTTTTGAGTTTGAAAAATCGGCCCATGGTATTAATGATGTAGTTCTATGTGCAGAATCATGTGATATCTTCAGATTTGAAAAGTTTTTATTTTTTGCTAGGTAAATTTTAACTTGAAATCTTATGAAAATTCAGTATTCCCACCCTTTTACCAACACCACTAAATAGCTTATTTAAAGTAAAGTAAATGTATCAGGTTAATTTATTAGGATGAAAATGATCCAGAATAGTGAAACGAATGATCTTGACACATTTATTAAATTTAATATTCCTTTAGAAAACAAAATCCTCAAATACAAAAACCGGTTTTACTACTACGACCCGGTGTTGCTGCACACCATAGAGAACATGTCTTTCTTGCTTCTGTTTCTACTCATCACCTCCCTGCTGACCACCTGAGCTCGGATGTAGCCTTCCCTCCTCTCCTGGCTCTACACGTGACTGCTGGCCTCGCTCACTTGCTGTACACAACACTCTATACTCTGGGTGTGCGAGGGCCAGGCAGGGACATGCATGGGGTTGTCCAGGAAAGCTCTGACTTGAACATTGGTGAGGCTGCAGGTAAGAGGGGGCTCACTGCCAGCCTGGATGTTATCCACATCTATGAGATCAGTGAGGGTCTTGGCACCTAGATTGACTTCAGGAGTCTTTCTGACCCTGAAGGAATCGTCACCAACTGATTCGTCATGCCCAGATCCTCTCATAAGTCTCATATCCAAGATCTTTTTGACTGCTTTCTCCTCCTCATCCTTACTGCAGAGCATTGTCTGCAGAACTGCCTCGGGATGAGCATACCAGGAAGATCTCCTCACAGTCTGCTCCACAATCTGAACAACCTTCCTTGGCTGACTCTCAGGAGCTCAAGCTGGAAGAGAACATGCCTCGGACCTTCGGAGAACGATGACTTGACCTTGGTGTTGAACCAATTTGGCAAGTAGACACTCACGATGAATTGGACAATAAGTCTCAGGTTGTGAAGCTGGTTCCCTTTCAGTTTATGATGAGCGACCCAAATTCTGCAGAACAGAGCAATGCCCGTAACTAG
>NW_024745170.1:0-11668 GCF_018991925.1 Homarus americanus | reverse complement strand
ACCAACTTTCCCGGAAAGTAGATATTTCCCATTTTTATGATACAAATTTCACGTTTTCTATGATAATCAACTTCGCAAAATTAGGTAATATTTCCCCAAAATTCAATCTACTTTGAAAAGTCGATAATCTATTTTCGAAAAGTGAAAATCTATACTTTTCGGCAAAGTAAATAACCAACTTTCCCGGAAAGTAGATATTCCCATTTTATGATACAAATTTCCCGTTTTCTATGATAATCTGTTTTCGGCAAATTTGGTTATCTAACCAACTTTCGCGGAAAGTAGATATTTCCCATTTTTATGATACAAATTTCCTTTCTATGATAATCTATTTTCGCGAAATTTGGTTATCTAACCAACTTTCCCGGAAAGTAGATATTTCCCATTTTTATGATAGAAATTTCACGTTTTCTATGATAATCTACTTCGCAAAATTAGGTAATATTTCCCAAAAAAAATTCAATCTACTTCGAAAAGTCGATAATCTACTTTCCCGAAAAGTAGAAAATCTATCTACTTTTCGGGAGATATAACCAACTTTCGGAGTAGATATTTCCCATTTTTATAATACAAATTTCCGTTTTCTATGATAATCTATTTTCGGAAAGTTGGTTATCTACCAACTTTCCGGAAAGTAGATATTTCCATTTTATGATACATTTCCCGTTTTCTATGATAATCTGTTTTCGGCAAATTTGTTATCTAACAACTTTCGGAAAGTAGATATTTCCCATTTTATGATACAAATTTCCCGTTTCTATGATAATCTATTTTCGGAAAGTTGGTTATCTAACAACTTTCCCGGAAGTAGATATTTCTCATTTTTATGATACAAATTTCCGGTTTCTATGATAATCTGTTTTCGGCAAATTTGGTTATCTAACAACTTTCGGAAAGTAGATATTTCCCATTTTTATGATACAAATTTCCGTTTTCTATGATAATCTGTTTTCGGCAAATTTGCTTATCTAACCAACTTTACCGGAAAGTAGATATTTCCCATTTTTATGATACAAATTTCACGTTTTCTATGATAATCTACTTCGCAAAATTAGGTAATATTTCTAAAATTCGAAAATCTACTTCGAAAAAGTCGATAATCTACTTTCCCGAAAAGTAGAAAATCTATCTACTTTTCGGAAAGTATATAACCAACTTTCGGAAAGTAGATATTTCCCATTTTATGATACAAATTTCCGTTTTCTATGATAATCTATTTTCGGAAAGTTGGTTATCTAACCAACTTTCCCGGAAAGTAGATATTTCCCATTTTATGATACAAATTTCCGTTTTCTATGATAATCTGTTTCGGCAAATTTGGTTATCTAAACATTTTCCGGAAAGTAGATATTTCCCATTTTTTATGATACAAATTTCCGTTTTCTATGATAATCTATTTTCGGGAAAGTAGATATTTCCATTTTTTATGATACAAATTTCCCGTTTTCTATGATAATCTGTTTCGGCAAATTTGGTTATCTAACCAACTTTCGGAAAGTAGATATTTCCCATTTTTATGATACAAATTTCGTTTTCTATGATAATCTGTTTTCGGCAAATTTGCTTATCTAACCAACTTTCCCGGAAAGTAGATATTTCCCATTTTTATGATACAAATTTACTGTTTCTATGATAATCTATTTTCGAAAGTTGGTTATCTAACCAACTTTCCCGGAAAGTAGATATTTCCATTTTTATGATACAAATTTCCGTTTCTATGATAATCTGTTTTCGGCAAATTTGGTTTATCTACCAACTTTCGGAAAGTAGATATTTCCCATTTTTTTGATACAAATTTCCTGTTTTCTATGATAATCTATTTTCGCAAATTTGGTTATCTAACTTTCCCGGAAAGTAGATATTTCCCATTTTTTATGATAGAACTTTCACGTTTTCTATGATAATCTACTTCAAAATTAGGTAATATTTTCCCAAAATTGAAAATCTACTTCCCGAAAATCGATAATCTACTTCCGAAAAGTAGAAAATCTATCTACTTTTCGAGTATATAACCAACTTTCCAGAGTAGATATTCCCATTTTTATAATACAAATTTCCTGTTTTTCTATGATAATATTTTCGGGAAAGTTGGTTATCTAACCAACTTTCCCGGAAAGTAGATATTTCCCATTTTTATGATACAAATTTCCTGTTTTATTTGATAATCTGTTTTCGGCAAATTTTGTTATCTAACCAACTTTCCCGGAAAGTAGATATTTCCCATTTTTTATGATACAAATTTCCTGTTTTCTATATAATCTAGTTTCGGAAAGTTGGTTATCTAACCAACTTTCGGAAAGTAGATATTCCCATTTTTATGATACAAATTTCCCGTTTTCTATGATATCTGTTTTCGGCAAATTTGGTTATCTAACCAACTTTCCCGGAAAGTAGATATTTCCATTTTTTATGATACAAATTTCCTTTTTCTATGATAATTATTTTCGAAAGTTATTATCTAACCAACTTTCGGAAAGTAGATATTCCATTTTTATGATACAAATTTCCGTTTCTATGATAATCTGTTTTCGGCAAATTTGTATCTAATCCAACTTTACCGGAAAGTAGATATTTCCATTTTTATGATACAAATTTCACGTTTTCTATGATAATCTACTTCGCAAAATTAGGTAATATTTCCCAAAATTCAAAAATCTACTTCGATTTTCCGAAAAGTAGAAAATCTATCTACTTTTCGGGAAAGTATATAACCAACTTTCCAGTAGATATCCATTTTTATGATACAAATTTCCTGTTTTATGATATCTATTTTTCGGAAAGTTGGTTATCTAACCAACTTTCCCAAGTAGATATTTCCATTTTTATGATACAAATTTCCTGTTTTTATGATATCTGTTTTCGGCAAATTTGGTTATCTAACCAACTTTCCCGAAAGTAGATATTTCCCATTTTTATGATACAAATTTCCTGTTTCTATGATATCTATTTTCGGCAATTTGGTTATCTAACCAACTTTCCCGGAAAGTAGATATTTCCCATTTTTATGATAGAATTTCAGCTTTTCTATGATAATCTACTTCGCAAAATTAGGTAATATTTCCTAAAAATTGAAAATCTATCTGAAAAGTCGATAATTCATTTCCTGAAAGTAGAAAATCTATCTACTTTCGGGAGAGTATATAACCAACTTTCCGGAGAGTAGATATTTCCCATTTTATAATACAAATTTCCTGTTTTCTATGATATCTTATTTCGAAAGTTATATCTAACCAACTTTCCCGGAAAGTAGATATTTCCATTTTTATGATACAAATTTCCCGTTTTCTATGATAATCTGTTTTCGGCAAATTTTTCTAAACAACTTTCCCGGAAAGTAGATATTTCGCATTTTTATGATACAAATTTCCTGTTTTATGATAATCTATTTTTCGGAAAGTTGGTTATCTAACCAACTCTCCTGGAAAGTAGATATTTCCCCATTTTATGATACAAATTTCCTGTTTCTATGATAATCTGTTTCGGCAAATTTGGTTATCTAACCAACTTTCCCGGAAAGTAGATATTTCCCATTTTTATGATACAAATTTCCTGTTTTCTATGATATTTATGGGAAAGTTATCTAACCAACTTCCGGAAAGTAGATATTTCCCATTTTTATGATACAAATTTCGTTTTCTATGATAATCTGTTTTCGGCAAATTTGCTTATCTAACCAACTTTACCGAAAGTAGATATTTCCCATTTTTATGATACAAATTTCACGTTTTCTATGATAATTTACTGCAAAATTAGGTAATATTTCCGTATTCGAAAATTCATCAAAGTCGATATTCACTTTCCGAAAAGTAGAAAATCATCTACTTTTCGGGAAAGATATAACTTCCTGAAAGTAGATATTTCCCATTTTTATGATACAAATTTCGTTTTATGATAATTATTTTCGAAAGTTGTTATCTAACCAACTTCCGGAAAGTAGATATTTCATTTATGATACAAATTTCCTGTTTTCTATGATATCTTGTTTTGGCAAATTTGTTATCTAACCAACTTTCCCGGAAAGTAGATATATTTCCCATTTTTATGATACAAATTTCCTGTTTTATGATAATTATTTTCAAGTTGGTTATCAACCAACTTTCCCGGAAAGTAGATATTTCCATTTTTATGATACACCGTTATGATAATCTGTTTTCGGCAAATTTGCTTATCTAACCAACTTTACGAAAGTAGATATTTCCCATTTTTATGATACAAATTTCACGTTTATGATAATCTACTTCGCAAAATTATAATATTTCCATTCGAAAATCTACTCGAAAAGTCGATATCATACTTTCCAAAAGTAGAAAATCTATCTACTTTTCGAAAGTATATAACCAACTTCGGAAAGTAGATATTTCATTTTTATGATACAAATTTCCTGTTTTCATGATATTTATTTCGGTTGTTATCTAACCAACTTTCCCGAAAGTAGATATTTCCATTTTTTATGATACAAATTTTGTTTTATGATAATCTGTTTTCGGCAAATTTGGTTATCTAACCAACTTTCCGGAAAGTAGATATTTCCCATTTTTATGATACAAATTTCCTGTTTTATGATAATCTATTTTCGGTTATCTAACCAACTTTCCGGAAAGTAGATATTTCCCATTTTTATGATACAAATTTCCTGTTTTCTATGATAATCTGTTTTCGGCAAATTTGCTTATCTAACCAACTTACGAAAGTAGATATTTCCCATTTTTATGATACAAATTTCACGTTTTCTATGATAATCTACTTTCGCAAAATTTGTAATATTTCTGTATGAAAATCTATTCTAAAAGTCGATATTCTACTTTCCCGAAAAGTAGAAAATCTATCTACTTTTCGGGAAAGTATATAACCAACTTTCCCGGAAAGTAGATATTTCCATTTTTTAGATACAAATTTCCTTGCTTATGATAATTTGTTTCGCAAATTTGGTTATCTAAACATTTTTCCCGGAAAGTAGATATTTCCCATTTTTATGATACAAATTTCCGGTTTCTATGATATCTATTTTCGAAAGTAGATATTTCCCATTTTTATGATACAAATTTCCTGCTTAATATCTGTTTTCGGCAATTTGGTTATCTAACCAACTTTCCCGGAAAGTAGATATTTCATTTTTATGATACAAATTTCTGTTTTTATGAATATCTATTTTCGGCAAATTTGGTTATCTAACCAACCTTTCCCGGAAAGTAGATATTTCCATTTTTTAGATACAAACTTCCTGTTTCTATGATATCTGTTTTCGGCAAATTTGTTATCTAACCAACTTTCCCGGAAAGTAGATATTCCATTTTTATGATACAAATTTCCTGTTTTCTATGATAATCTATTTTCGGCAAATTTGTTATCTAACCAACTTTCCCGGAAAGTAGATATTTCCCATTTTTATGATACAAATTTCACGTTTTCTATGATAATCTACTTCGCAAATTAGGTAATATTTCCTGTACTGAAAATCTACTTCCCGAAAAGTCGATAATCTACTTTCCCGAAAGAATCTATCTACTTTCGGAAAGTATATAACCAACTTTCCCGGAAAGTAGATATTTCCCATTTTTATGATACAAATTTCGTTTCTATGATAATTATTTTCGAAAGTTGGTTATCTAACCAACTTTCCCGGAAAGTAGATATTTACCATTTTTATGATATACTTTCCCGAAAGAATAACCTACTTTCGGGAAAGTATATAACCAAACTTTCCCGGAAAGTAGATATTTCCCATTTTTATGATACAAATTTCGTTTCTATGATAATCAGTTTTCGAAAGGTTATCTAACCAACTTTCCCTGAAAGTAGATATTTACCATTTTTATGATACAAATTTCCTGTTTCTATGATATCTGTTTCGGCAAATTTGTTATCTAACCAACTTTCCCGCAAAGTAGATATTTCCATTTTTTATGATACAAATTTCCTGTTTTCTATGATAATTCCATTTTCGCAATGGTTATCTAACCAACTTCTCCCGGAAAGTAGATATTTCCCCATTTTTATGATACAAATTCCCGTTTTATGATAATCTATTTTCGGCAAATTTGGTTATCTAACCAACTTTCCCGGAAAGCAGATATTTCCCATTTTATGATACAAATTTCACGTTTTCTATGATAATCTACTTCGCAAAATTAGGTAATATTTCCAAATTGAAAATCTACTTCCACGAAAAAAGTCGATAATCTACTTTCCTGAAAGTAGAAAATCTATTCACTTTTCGGGAAAGTATATAACCAACTTTCCCGAGAGTAGATATTTCCCATTTTTATGATACAAATTTCCCGTTTTTCATGATATTTTTCGAAAGTTGGTTATCTAACCAACTTTCCCGGAAAGTAGATATTTCCATTTTTATGATACAAATTTCCCGTTTTCTATGATAATTCATATTTTCGCCAAATTTGTTATCCAACCAACTTTCCGGAAAGTAGATATTTCCCATTTTTATGATACAAATTTCGTTTCTATGATAATCTGTTTTCGAAAGTTTGTTATCTAACCAACTTTCCCGGAAAGTAGATATTTCCCATTTTTATGATACAAATTTCCGTTTTATGATATCTATTTTCGGCAAATTGGTTATCTAACCAACTTTCCCGGAAAGTAGATATTTCCCATTTTTTATGATACAAATTTCCTGTTTCTATGATAATCTGTTTTCGGCAAATTTGTTATCTAACCAACTTTCCCGGAAAGTAGATATTTCCATTTTTATGATACAAATTTCACGTTTTCTATGATAATCAACTCGCAAAATTAGTAATATTTCTGAGTTTCGAAAATCCATTTCCCCAAAAGTCGATATCTATTTTCCCGAAAGTAGAAATCTATCTACTTTTCGGCAAAGTAAATAACCAACTTTCCCGGAAAGTAGATATTTCCCATTATTTATGATACAAATTTCTGTTTTCTATGATATATTTCGGGAAAGTTGGTTATCTAACCAACTTTCCTGAAAGTAGATATTTCCCATTTTTATGATACAAATTTCCTGTTTCTATGATAATCTGTTTTCGGCAATTCTGGTTATTCAACCAACTTTCCCGGAAAGTAGATATTCCATTTTTATGATACAAATTAATGCTTATGATAATCAACTTCGCAAAATTAGGTAATATTTCCTGGGGTACTGAAAAATCTACTTCCCAAAAATCGATATCTACTTTCCCGAAAAGTAGAAAATCTATTCATTTTTTCGGCAAAGTAAATAACCAACTTTCCCGGAAAGTAGATATTTCCCATTTTTGATACAAATTTCCTGTTTTCTATGATATCCGTTTTCGCAAATTGGTTATCTAACCAACTTTCCCGGAAAGTAGATATTTCATTTTTATGATACAAATTTCCTGTTTTATGATAATCATTTTCGCAAATTTGGTTATCTAACCAACTTTCCCGGAAAGTAGATATTTCCCATTTTTATGATAGAAATTTCACGTTTCTATGATAATCTACTTCGCAAAATTAGGTAATATTTCTGTACCCGAAAATCTACTTCCCCGAAAAGTCGATTATCTACTTTCCTGAAAAGTAGAAATCTATCTACTTTTCGGGAAAGTATATAACCAACTTTCCCGGAAAGTAGATATTTCCATTTTTATGATACAAATTTCCTGTTTTATGATATTTATTTTCGGGAAAGTTGGTTATCTAACCAACCTTCGAAAGTAGATATTTCCCATTTTTATGATACAAATTTCCCGTTTTCTATGATAATCTGTTGGCAAATTTGTTATTCAACCAACTTTCCCGGAAAGTAGATATTTCCCATTTTTATGATACAAATTTCCGTTTTCTATATTGCGAAAGTTGTTATCTAACCAACTTCCGGAAAGTAGATATTCTATTTTTTATGATACAAATTTCCTGTTTCTATGATAATCTGTTTTCGGCAAATTTGGTTATTCTAACCAACTTTCCCGGAAAGTAGATATTTCCCATTTTTATGATACAAATTTCACGTTTCTATGATAATCTACTTCGCAAAATTAGGTAATATTTCCCAATATCATTCCGAAAGTCGATAATTCACTTTTCCGAAAGTAGAAAATCTATCTACTTTTCGGGAAAAGTATATAACCAACTTTCCCGGAAAGTAGATATTTCCCATTTTTATGATACAAATTTCCTGTTTTCTATGATATTATTTTCGGAAAGTTGGTTATCTAACCAACTTTCCCGGAAAGTAGATATTTCCCATTTTATGATACAAATTTCCCGTTTTCTATGATATCTGTTTTCGCAAATTTGGTTATCTAACCAACTTTCCCGAAAGTAGATATTTCATTTTTATGATACAAATTTCTGTTTTATGATATCTATTTTCGGCAAATTTGGTTATCTAACCAACTTTCCCGGAAAGTAGATATTTCCCATTTTATGATACAAATTTCACGTTTTCTATGATAATCTACTTCGCAAAATTAGTAATATTTCCAAAATTCGAAAAATCTACTTCCCGAAAAGTCGATAATCTACTTCGAAAAGTAGAAAATCTATCTACTTTTCGGGAAAGTATATAACCAACTTTCCCGGAAAGTAGATATTTCCCATTTTTTATATAAATTTCCTGTTTTCTATGATAATCTATTTTCGAAAGTTGGTTATCTAACCAACTTTCCGGAAAGTAGATATTTCCCATTTTTATGATACAAATTTCGTTTTCTATGATATCTATTTTCGGCAAATTTTATATTCAACCAACTTTCCCGGAAAGTAGATATTTCACCTTTTTATGATACAAATTTCCTGTTTTCTATGATATCTATTTTTCGAAAGTTGGTTATCTAACCAACTTTCCTGGAAAGTAGATATTTCCCATTTTATGATACAAATTTCTGTTTCTATGATAATCTGTTTTCGGCAAATTTGGTTATCTAACCAACTTTCCCGGAAAGTAGATATTTCCATTTTTATGATACAAATTTCCCGTTTTCTATGATATCTATTTTCGGCAAATTTGGTTATCTAACCAACTTTCCGGAAAGTAGATATTTCCATTTTTATGATACAAATTTCACGTTTTCTATGATAATCTACTTCGCAAAATTAGGTAATATTTCAGTTTCCGAATCACTTCCCCGAAAAGTCGATATCTACTTTCCCGAAAAGTAGAAAATCATCTACTTTCGAAAGTATATAACCAACTTCCCGGAAAGTAGATATTTCCATTTTTTATGATACAAATTTCCTGTTTTCTATGATATCTATTTTCGGAGTTGGTTATCTAACCAACTTTCCCGGAAAGTAGATATTTCCCATTTTTATGATACAAATTTCCCGTTTTCTATGATAATCTGTTTTGGCAAATTTGGTTATCTAACCAACTTCCGGAAAGTAGATATTTCATTTTTTATGATACAATTTCGTTTCTATGATATCTATTTTCGCAAATTTGCTTATCTAACCAACTTTACCGGAAAGTAGATATTTCCATTTTTTTATGATAAATTTCACGTTTTCTATGATAATCTACTTCGCAAAATTAGTAATATTTCCAAATTGAAAATCTACTCCGAAAAGTCGATAATTCATTTCTCCCGAAAAGTAGAAAATCTATCTACTTTTCGGGAAAGTATATAACCAACTTTCCCGGAAAGTAGATATTTCATTTTTATGATACAAATTTCCCGTTTTCTATGATAATCTGTTTTCGGCAAATTTGGTTATCTAAACATTTTTCCCGGAAAGTAGATATTTCCCATTTTTATGATACAAATTTCCTTCTATGATAATCTATTTTCGGAAAGTAGATATTTCCCATTTTTATGATACAAATTTCCTGTTTTCTATATAATAATCTGTTGGCAAATTTGGTTATCTAACCAACTTCTCCCGGAAAGTAGATATTTCCCCATTTTTATGATACAAATTTCCTGTTTTCTATGATAATCTGTTTTCGGCAAATTTGGTTATCTAACCAACTTTCCCGGAAAGTAGATATTTCCCATTTTTATGATACAAATTTCGTTTTCTATGATAATCTATTTTCGGCAATTGGTTATCTAACCAACTTCCGGAAAGTAGATATTTCATTTTTATGATACAAATTTCACGTTTCTATGATAATCTACTTTGCAAAATTAGGTAATATTTCCAAATTCGAAAATCTACTTCCCGAAAAGTCGATAATCTACTTTCCCGAAAAGTAGAAAATCTATCCACTTTTCGGGAAAGTATATAACCAACTTTCCCGGAAAGTAGATATTTCCCATTTTTATGATACAAATTTCGTTTTCTATGATATCTGTTTTGCAAATTTGGTTATCTAACCAACTTTCGGAAAGTAGATATTTCCCATTTTTTATGATACAAATTTCTTTATGATAATCTATTTCGGCAAATTTGTTATCTAACCAACTTTCCGGAAAGTAGATATTTCTTTTTATGATACAAGTTTCACGTTTTCGATAATCTACTGCAACATTAGTAATATTTCGAGATTCGAATCTACTTCGAAAGTCGATATCTACTTTCCCGAAAAGTAGAAAAATTCATCTACTTTTCGGGAAAGTATATAACCAACTTTCCCGGAAAGTAGATATTTCCATTTTTATGATACAAATTTCCTGTTTTCTATGATAATTTATTTCGGAAAGTTGGTTATCTAACCAACTTTTCCGGAAAGTAGATATTTCCCATTTTTATGATACAAATTTCCTGTTTTCTATGATATCTGTTTTCGGCAAATTTGTTATCTAACCAACTTTCCCGGAAAGTAGATATTTCCCATTTTTATGATACAAATTTCGTTTCTATGATATTTCTGGGAAATTGGTTATCTAACCAACTTTCCCGGAAAGGAGATATTTCCCATTTTTTCGATACAAATTTCCCGTTTTCTATGATAATCTGTTTTCGGCAAATTTGGTTTTAACCAACTTTCCCGGAAAGTAGATATTTCCCATTTTTTATGATACAAATTTCCTGTTTTCTATGATAATCTATTTTCGGCAATTTGGTTATCTAACCAACTTTCCCGGAAAGTAGATATTTCCCATTTTTATGATACAATAATGTTCTTCTATGATAATCTACTTAAATTAGGTAATATTTCAATTGTACAAAATCTACTTCCCGAAAAGTCGATATTCACTTTCCGAAAAGTAGAAAATCTATCTACTTTTCGGGAAAGTATATAATCAACTTTCCCGAAAGTAGATATTTCCCATTTTTATGATACAAATTTCCTGTTTTATGATAATTATCGGAAAGTTGGTTATCTAACCAACTTTCCCGGAAAGTAGATATTTCCATTTTTATGATACAAATTTCCCGTTTTCTATGATACTGTTTTC
The DNA here is from genome assembly GCF_018991925.1 of Homarus americanus. Classification (NCBI taxonomy): domain Eukaryota; kingdom Metazoa; phylum Arthropoda; class Malacostraca; order Decapoda; family Nephropidae; genus Homarus; species Homarus americanus. Next base: position 374 of record NW_024745170.1, on the reverse strand, counting down.
GGCAAATTTGGTTATCTAACCAACTTTCCCGGAAAGTAGATATTTCATTTTTTGATACAAATTTCCCGTTTTCTATGATAATCTATTTTCGGCAAATTTGGTTATCTAACCAACTTTCCCGGAAAGTAGATATTTCCCATTTTTTATGATACAAATTTCGTTTTCTATGATAATCTATGGGAAAGTTGTTTATCTAACCAACTTTCCCGGAAAGTAGATATTTCCCATTTTTTATGATACAAATTTCCGTTTTCGATAATCTGTTTCGGCAAATTAGGTTATCTAACCAACTTTCCCGGAAAGTAGATATTTCCCATTTTTATGATACAAATTTCTGTTTTCTATGATAATCTGTTTTCGGCAAATGGTTATCT
>NW_024745169.1:0-1293 GCF_018991925.1 Homarus americanus | reverse complement strand
AAAAGTCGATAATCTACTTTCGAAAAGTAGAAAATCATCTTTTCGGGAAAGTAGATAACCAACTTTCCGGAAAGTAGATATTCCCATTTTTTATGATACAAATTTCCGTTTTCTATGATAATCTACTTCATAAAATTAGGTATATTTCCCCAAATTCGAAAATCTACTTCCCCGAAAAGTCGATAATCTACTTTCCCGAAAAGTAGAAAATCTATCTACTTTTCGGGAAATGAATAACCAACTTTCCCGGAAAGTAGATATTTCCCATTTTATGATACAAATTTCCCGTTTTCTATGATAATCTACTTCATAAAATTAGGTAATATTTCCCCCAAAATTCGAAAATCTACTTCCCCGAAAGTCGATAATCTACTTTCGAAAAGTAGAAAATCTGTCTACTTTTCGGGAAAAGTGAATCAACAACTTTCGGAAAGTAGATATTTCCATTTTTATGATACAAATTTCCCGTTTCTATGATAATCTACTTCACAAAATTAGGTAATATTTCCAAAATTCAAAAATCTACTTCCCCGAAAAGTCGATAATCTACTTTCCCGAAAAGTAGTATCTACTTTTCGGGAAATTAAATAACAACTTTCGGAAAGTAGATATTTCCCATTTTTTATGATACAAATTTCCCGTTTTCTATGATAATCTTCGCAAAATTACGTAATATTTCCCCCAAATTCGAAAATCTACTTCCCCGAAAAGTCGATAATCTACTTTCCCGAAAAGTAGAAAAAGCTATCTACTTTTCGGGAAAGTGAATAACCAACTTTCCGGAAAGTAGATATTTCCCATTTTTTATGATACAAATTTCCGTTTTCTATGATAATCTACTTCGCAAAATTAGGTAATATTTCCCCAAAATTCGAAAATCTACTTCCCCGAAGTCGATAATCTACTTTCCCGAAAAGTAGAAAATCTATCTACTTTTCGGAAAAGTAGATAACCAACTTTCGGAAGTAGATATTTCCCATTTTTTATGATACAAATTTCCGTTTTCTATGATAATCTACTTCGCAAAAATTAGGTAATATTTCCCCCAAAATTCGAAATCTACTTCCCCGAAAAGTCGATAATCTACTTTCCCGAGTAGAAAATCTGTCTACTTTTCGGAAAGTGAACCAACTTTCGGAAAGTAGATATTCCCATTTTTTATGATACAAATTTCCCGTTTCTATGATAATCTACTTCGCAAAATTAGGTAATATTTCCCCAAAAATTCGAAAATCTACTTCCCGAAAAGTCGATAATCTACTTTCCGAAAAGTGAAAAATCTATCTACTTTTC